>NC_133656.1:96659611-96883414 GCF_009905375.1 Apium graveolens
TGGACAAACTGAAATACTAAATTTTTTGTAGAATCATTCTTCTTCTTGGATTTCCAACACCCATTTACACTTTTATGATATCCTTTTAACACTTAAGTAAAACTGATCTCTAGGGATAGCAACAGGTCGGGTTCGGATCGGGTATCGTTAAATCCAAATCCAAATCCAAATATTTTCGGGTTATCCAAATCCAAATCTGTCGGGTTTCGGATCAGATCGGATATTTTTCGGGTATCCAAAATTACGAATAACATAATCAAATTTAATATTATTGATGCATAGAAACACCATTATCTACATTTATATAATAACTAATATTAAAATAAACAAATTATTAAGTAGTCAAAAGCATTATATGGCACAAGTTGACATTTTGAGTAAAATCTAAGATACGTTAATTGCATAATATTTAGTGTTACATCGCAAATGAATATATATATATATAAAGTACATCTAAAATAAAAGTTGAGATTAAAAAAGAGTTATAATTCAGTAAATAAGTCTTAACAATCTTGATATTAATCAATTACTACTAATTTAATAAAATAAAAATATATAATTTATATGTCTTACATCTAAAATATTATAAATAATACATTATGGAAACATTGTATACTATCTTATGTATCGGGTTTTTATCGGGTTTCGGGTTTGGATTGGGTTTGGATTGGGTTTCTGATTTCGGATCGGGTATCGATTTGGTATCGTTGAAATCCAAATCCAAATCCAAATCCAAAACTTTGGGTTCGGTATATCCAAAATCTCGGGTTTCGAATTGGGTATCCGTCGGATCGGATTAAATTGTCATCCTTACTGATCTCCTTATTTTATAAGCAAATTGTGCTGATAACGTGTTAGAAATATATTATGATAACTATATAATAGATATGTGAGAAAGAGAGAGATCAAGAAGAGAATACTGTATTCATTCAAGTGTATACTCATGCCTAGCTTTAACACCTATTTGTAGGTGAATAGATGGATGTTACAAGATATATGAAAGGTCAAAGGGTATGAATTATATGAACTAAAAAGTCAAGAGTTATAAACTACAAAGTCAAGAGTTTTATTCTAGAAAACTCTAAGGACATCCATATTATAACAAGAAATCTTTTATTAGTTATGCTGGTACACAATAGCTCTAATTCACTACAAATAAGAGAGACGAGAATCTATTATATATATAATAGAGGAAGTGGGGGTTTCAATGAGACAATTTAATCAAGTAAAATGATTATTATACCCCCTAAGATGTAAAAAAATATTTTAACCCCATCCTATTTATTTCGTATTAATACCTCCATTATTATAAGATATTTAATTCTATACGCATTAATAACTATTTTTTATTAAAACATACTTAATAGATAATTAATCTATTAAATACTATATATATATATAATACAACAACAAGCGAGTTGGTTGAGTAAATTAATTTATATGACTATTATGCCCCTACTTAATATCTATATAATATTTATTTTACATTTATTCTCATAATTAATATTTATTAGTTGACTATTAATACTTATATAATATTTGTAGCTCATAATTAATATATATTAATTGACGCATCATTAATATGCTTCACCATTGTGTACTTTATATATACATTAACGTAAATATAAGATTTATTTAACTAAATAATCATTTGTTAAAATTTATTAATTTTACATGATTAGTATACACATATACATATTCATATATACATAAATACATAGATATACACATACATACACACACACAAATCTAACCGCAATTATAATATAAACACATAAAAAAATCTAAAAAAATCAACGAATTATACATATTTTCATGTCCGTTCATAATTTAATGATATTTATTTCACATTTATTCTTTCAATTAATGCACCATTAATATTTATATTTTTAAATATCACTAAAATATATATCAAAAACTACTTATTTTGATTTAGATTTATGTTTGAGTAATAAGTCCATGTATACATATATTTTGTCAATAATATTATTCATAATAATATATCATCCAATACTTATACGTGAGAAACATATCAAACATAAACCTAATTCAAATTAAATATTTTTTGATATTTCAGTAAAATTTAAAATTCTAAATATTAACATTTATAATTCACGTATTCATATTATAAATTTGATAATTAATAACATATGAGTTAGATCAACTGAAAAAACTACGTATCGAGCATACATATGAGCATTGAACTATTTATGCATCTAATTAGATAAATTATATATACTATTGTCACTTTAACTATTATATTTTTATGGTACAAATAAAGTTGAATTTAGACAAAGATTAAGGAACTTTCATATATATATATATATATATATATATATATATATATATATATATATATATATATATATATATATATATATAGGGGGCTACTCCAATAGAGACCAATTTAAAATAGAAACTAGAAACCAAGAAACCAAATAATTTTTTTAAAAAAACTAATTCGAAATATAACACATATGGTATGCAAATCAATCGTTAAGAGATATAGAAAAATACAGTGAAATCGGATTTTAAAAAAAAATTACGGTTTGACGGGAAATATCAAATTAAAAACGGAGGGGAAAACCTGAAATTGGGTGTGGGAGGGTGCAGGGTAGTTGGGTGGTGTGATTTAGGGGGGACCATTAGATTGGGTAGATCTAATGGCTTACATTAGTTCTAAATTTCTATTTTAATTTTAGTTTGTATTTGATCATTCCCCTATATATGTGTGTGTATGTATATATATATAAGTACAATTCAAACTTGTATTGACACCAAATGTTGTATCACTAATCAATCACATTTTTAATACATCAAATACATAAAATATTTTTAATCACATTTTTAACATACACACAAATTGAATAATTATTAACAAATCAATATTTTATACATATTTAGAGAATACCCGTGCATCACACTGGCTAAAGATTGTGTTATGTATAAGTAATCGACCTCCAAGATATCTTGTTATTATTCTCTTTAATCGTCCAAAGTGAGTTATATACCATTCTATTTCTCATGTGTTATTTTCTTTGAAATGTATGGTAGAAAATGAATACAGACACACATGTAATTGTTGGCTTATAGCCTTCATTAAACATATGATCGTGTTGGTTTATATTGATATTTAGTTGCGACCTTACACGTCACAACTTGAAAGAATGACAGCGACTGAAGATAATCTTAGTAATATTTTTGTATCAAATGAAACCAGAAAAAGCCTAACATGTTCAGAACTATGTATTTGTTAATATTGAATGAGAGATGTAAAAAGTTATTAAGGTCAAGAATAAATATTCAAATAACAATCAAAAATAAAATTATAAATGTACAAACTACTATATTTTGCAGTATTCTCAAATAAGCATAAACACTTTTACAGTAACCCCCATGAATCAGCTTTATCGGTGGACACCTTCACCCAAGTTTTCTTTAAACTTCTCAAAGAAGACTCAGCAAAGGACAACTAACATCATCTTACTAACGTGTCAAATTTTTATTTGATACGGTATCAACCAAATTGATGTGTTAGGGTGTGTTATGATCAGTGTTCCAGAAATCGCTAGGCGTGCCAGGACGGTGAGGGTACCTTCATGAGGTTAATCGGCAAGTCGGAGATTAATCGGACAGATTAATCGGAACATTAATCGGAAGAATAGAAATATTATTTTTAATTTTTATAATTATATAATGATCAATATGTCAAATATTTGTTTGAAAAAAGAAATTAGAATGGTATTAAACAATATATACACATTTGACATGCGTTATGTACTAATTATTGAGTTTACAATATTAACTATATTTAATTTACACTTTTAAATTAATTATAATATGTTATTTTTATATTTTAAGTGAGAAAATAAATATATTAGATTATTTCTTACTTCTTACCAATACTTTATATTATAAATTGACATGATATTGTGTGAAATTATGAAATTAATGAATTAAAATTATAAAAACGTAAAAAATATTTTTTTTAATTATTTTCCGCCTAACCCGCCTAATCCCGATTTTTTGTAAAAATGTCTAAATCACCGTCTAGGTTTAAGTCGGGGCGTTTTACCACCGCTTAGCGCCTAGGCGCCGCCGGCCGCCTAGACCGATTTTTAGAACACAGTTTTACCATGCAGCTTCTGGTCATGCGTCGCGGTAAATCTATACTTACCATCTAAACTTTTTAGCACACCAGGTATAAGTATAGTATATGCATCTCAAACTCAATTTTAATAACATGCAAGATCGGATATTTGGGTAAATAATTGTGATCCTACATAGGGTTATCACACCATCACACCCTCGTCATCTCCTACTTAAATTCATGTCTTCACCTGAATTTTTATTAAATAAAATGGAAATATTGACATTTTGTATTTTGTAGTGATGGCTTAGATTTTTTTAACAAATTATGAGTACCCTCAAGTAAAGGGTATGAGAAGAAAAATGTCCTTAAATATATATTTAGGGGCATTACATTTACATGATTACATGCATAATATATATTGTTTAATAATAAATATTATCTTTTGATTAAATTTTATAATTACAAAATATCCCTGTATTCATATTAAAAATTCATTTGTACCATTAAGCTCATTAGAGTAATATATAACACGTTATATTTTAAGATATCGTAAAACATAAGTATTACATAATAGTATATTTTTCAATTAGAACTTCACAGAACTAAACTCTTCTCGAGGAGTACAAATTACTGTACTTCGGTAAGAAAATTATAGATTGTTTTAAATAGCGTATGCTTAGCTAATATGCAAGAGCACATTTATGTAGAGATCAATGCGGACACGTGTCTCCCGAATATTAAATTAGTAATTTTTTATTTAAATTTTAAGTTATTAATATGTGTATTTTATAAAATGCCCCTATTAAAAAGGTTAAATAATCCTATAATACTAGAAAATATTTTTATAATTTGAGTCATATTTTATTTTATTTATAGTTATATTATAATAAGTTGAAAATTAAATAATTAAAATAATAACTTTTAACACTTAAATATCAAAAAAAAATATTGAATTTGGATCAACAACTCACAACATAAAATGGGGGTGCCTCACAGAAGGCGAAGATGAACCCTAAATCCGTCACTGCTAATATATCAATCAACATGAGAACTCGAAAGCAAAATTGAGAGCGGCGCCAATTATGAGGTTTATACGAAACTGTAATCAAAGTTCTTAAACATTTTGTTTGTCATTTACTCGTGCGGAGGAATAGCCACTACAAAAAACACGGTCGATAATACAGCAAATTCGGTGCTGGGTTTGGTTTGTCGAAAAGATCTCACTACATTTGGAGTGAACTGCTTACAAAAGTTGAATGTTTTTCTCTGCTATCGTTAGACTGTTTTAGGATATAGTGTTGGTCTCTTCTTAAAGCCACTAGCTTTACGACCAGTGTTATCACGGTCTTTATTAATATTTTTATATTATTTAAAATTATAATAATTTTTTTAATCACTAGCTTTACCTGTTTTACCGGGTAATAAAAATCGTTTCTTTGTATGATTTCATGTATTATTATCCATTTGTGTAGTTCAAGAATTGATTCTTTGTGGGAGCTCTAGTTTTCTTTTTACTCTGTGTGTATGTGTCAGAGAGAGAACTAATACGAGGTATATGTTTAAAGTTAATGGTTCAAGTTACCCATTTTAAATTACTCCATCTGTACTAATTTATCTGTCTTGTTAGATTTTTTACGGTTAAATTAACCCAACTTTGGCCGAAAATTTCACATAGTATAATATCGAAAATACTTATAAAATTTATATCTTTAGAAAGTATGTTTAATCTATTTCCTATACGCCCGTGTGCCTATCTGAACTCAGTTACAGTGACTGAACATGAATCTCGGTGAATTTACGACGTCACTCACGATCATAAATTTTCGAAACTCAATCGTCAGATCTCGGCGCGTGAGCTCCCTACGACGGCGAATTAGTGGTATAATGGTAAAAATTGAATCAACAGAGGAGACAAAGAGTGATCGGTGGTGATAGAGATAGAGGAGTGAAAGAGAGGGGAAATAAGGGTATGTAAAAATTGGGATTCTTTTTGGTAGAAAAATGGATGGTAAATTCAAAGTATTTAGCTTGGAGTGAGATTTTAGGGGAAAAATGAGTTTGGGGCATCACAATGATTGCAAAATTATAATTATTTAGCAAAAAAAATGATTGCAAAATGAGAAATAGAAGGGGCTTATGACAACTACTTTTGGCCGATGACTTTTTACGGAATAGGTAAGTCCATGTGAAAAAAAATCATGGGCGGAGATATTGTCTCGCTTACTTTTAATTACTTTTATATATCTTTGTTTATCATTTTTTATTTAGAACACACATATTTGTGCATACACAATCGGGGGTCGTTTGAGGAAACAGTCTTTTCATTTTTTGGAATGAGGATAAGGCTGCGTATATTATACCCTCCTCAGACACTGTCATAGGCGGTATTATTGGGTATGATGATGATGATAAATAATAATATAAATATTTGTTGTTGGTGGGGTTTGAACCTAAGAGTTTTAGTAGTATATAAATAATAATATAAATATTTATTGTTGGCGGAGTTCGAACTGGGGAGTTTCACTATTGTATTTTTTTAATATTTGAATTTAATGGTCATGATCACTTGATTAAAAAGATCTAAGAGTCATAAATGGAGATAACTAAACCAAAAAAAAAATCAATATTAAATTATACGGCATTCCGGTTATTTCAGGATTGCATAGATATAGATTTGTGACATTCATGAAAGTCTTAAAATGCAAATCTAAGTTAAAATTTGAACCTTAAGTAAATTAATGAAGCAATCTATATATACAAACAGTAAAGGAAGTGCTGGTATTTGTGCAAGCTATATAATTCTGAAATAACAGTGAAATTATATTATATAGGGCACTAGAAGGCAACGGTTCAACAGCAGGGGTATACGTAATGTCTAAGAAATTTGAATAATATTGTACATGGGAATTCGCTAGGCTAAGGCTTGCGAATCAGGCTCAGTAACTTTCTCATCGATACTCACAGATAAGATAGACGAGAGTTGACAGGAAAGTAAGAAACTGGAATAGGAGCTTTGCTTCCACTTGATTTGCTTTTCAACTTGTGGTTTGATGATAGAGAAGGCTCCTCCTTCTCTTTCACATTTTGTTTATCGTTTACTCGCGCAGAAGATGAGGGGTTAAAGCAACTTAACATGCCTGAGAAAAACCCCATTATACAAAAGTAAATTGTTTGCAAGATTTTTTTGAGATTAAGAAAAAGGTGAGTGTATTTTGTAGCAAGTGATTGTGTTATACTATCTCATCTTATCTCTCTCTGTTTTTATAGGCATTTGATAGCTTCATAGAAATATCTTGGAATTTGCTGCTCACACAATGCAAAATAATACTCCACACACGGTAGGGAAAAACGAGAAAGACATGGAAGTGACATGCTTTGTAATGTAGTACACCTGCACCTGCATGGTAAAGCTGATAGATTAGAATAATAGAATAGTATGTTGAGTTGAACTTGCCAAATAAATATCCACGTCAGTTATTATCAGACTAACACTTCCATTTTAACAAATCAAGATAGACCATTGATTTTTTGATTCTGTTTATCTCTTTTTTACTATTCTTTGGGGCTTGGTGAGCAAGTAAATGGACCAAGTCAAACCACTAGGAAAAGGCATTATTCAAAGTCTAGTCTTTTCTTTTTATATATATAAAAAGAAACGTGTATTACAGTTTGTTTGGATTTCTGTCCAAGTAAAGCATGACAAGTGTTACCATGTAGCTTCTGCTCATGGGCTAGCAGGATATTATAGTATCACATAAAGTTGCAACTCACCCTTTACATAATTTTGATGAGTTCAAGATTTCTTTTCCTGTGTTAAACTAACACGAGTCTGTGACTCTTTACAATGGGTTAAATTTTGCATAACATATATTAATTTAATATTCGGACGGTAATTGGTAAGCAAAACTAAAAGTATTTATCGGAGGAGTTCTTTTTCCTTTTAGACTTTGTTATACCTGAAATTTGGTATAAATCCTACTTTGGGTCAAAATCAGATAATGTGATTAAAATGTAGATATATACGCCTAAAATTGAGGAATTAACAAAAGCAATTTCCTTAAATATTAAAGTCAGAAGGCACGCCCTAATCTAAAGGGGATGGCGCGCCCTGGATCTGTGTGGTTGGCTTGGTAACCATTTATTTGGGAAATCTAGCTTATCTTTTTTGTCAGAAGAAGGCGCGCACTCATCAAGCGGGAGGCGCACCCTGTGTATGAAGAGGGAGTTTGTTTAGTCCTTTGAGGAACTATAGGGCGCGCCCAATGGAAGGAAGAACATAATGGAGAATTAGCTTGGTTGCTTGAACAGGTCTTCTGGAGGACTCAAGGAAGATGGAGATGATTATTATTAACGTATTTGATGCAGGTACTCCATTGAAAAACTCCTTCGTGTAATGCAACCACATGAAGGCGGTGTCTGTGGTTAGAGACCTCCAGGGGTATGCCTGGACGAAAGGCCTCTTCCTGTAGTCAATGAGTGTCCTCATTGGGGATGTGGGGTAAATTATGGTGTGTGCTTTAGGAGTTCTGTCTCTATAGTCAACGGGTGTCCTCGTTGGGAGACTTCGGAGTATCCTGCACTTTGCTCCCAAAAACTTGGGATCACTTGTCCTGCAATCTGGTAGGGGCTCCTTATCCGGGGGATAAGGATGCGTCCAACCTTTGGGGTGCAACACGGCTATACCTGTGTCCACGGACTAGAGAAACAGCTGGTAGCGGAGGGTTATCCTTGGCCAGGGAGATGCCTTATCCGTGAAGTCTTGAAGTTGTGGACGAGCGTTGGGCCTTGGTGGTTGGGCCTCATCGGCGGACATTACTAAAGCTAGTAGAAGACAGTTTTCAGTAGGTTTTCTACTGGGCCTCAGGACAAGAGATCTAAGCCCATTAAGTTTTTTGTTCCCCAAGAACTATGTTGGCTTGATTCCCTATAAATAGGGATACATAGGCAAATAGTAAGGGGTAAGAAGCAAGAGCGCAAAGGAGCCACCACTAACCCTAAGCAATCTCGGCCACCAATAATCACCACCACCAAACAATGTTCATACTTTCCGACGAATACTGTTCATAAAATCCAACGATTACTGTTCACGTTTTCCACGAAGAACCACCGTCATAGATCTTGATTCCGGCTAGGAACCTCAAACTTTGTTGCTCCTAAATTCCTCCGTCAACAAATTGGCGCTAGAAGGAGGGGCTAATCAACATCTGCATCTAGGAGGAGAGATATCTCAATACCGTGATGGGAGTTTTTATGATGGAATCTCTGAAGAAGAATCTGATCATGGCTACGATCACCATGAGCCTTATGTTCCACCTATGACTGATCGCCCCACCCCAGATGTTGGGGGTCATCCACCTGTGCTGATTAGTAACGCTGACTTGCTGGAACAACTATATCGTATGGGAGATAATCTGAACGGTTTTGACTCAAGGCTGAGCACCGTGGAGCGACGTAAGACCAGAAGGGGCCTTTGCCAAAATCGTGTTGCCCACGCACCGGGGAAAACTCCCATGACTGATAGAGATGCCTTGGCCGGTCGCGGCCGAACTGAAGGCGGGCACATACCAATAACCCAGCGGCGTCTGAATTACTCCAACGATATGACCCTGATCATTGAACTTGTTGATGAAGACACTGACGGTCGGGAGATACCGCTAACAAATAACCAAGTGATTGCTCACCCTCAACGGTCCGGGCGTAGTCTCGAGAAAAGATGACAAGCAGAATCCATGTCAGAGAACGAACAACGGGGCTTCGTTGCTTTGAAGGATTGCTTGGAGATCCGCCTGGCGGATGATAATCTAAGGATGTTACTGTTGTAATGGAAAAATGAGGCCGATCTCGGAGATGTGACGCCCCATGGTGCAACGCGTGTGCCCCTGAATTCCCTGCGGAATCAGGAGCGGCACCACAATCATGAGAGAGCTCCTCCTCGTGGATCGATGGATCGGTATGGCCGAGGATATGGAAGTGACCATTGGAGAAGACCCCAATTGAGGGGAAGAGGCGGAGGCCGAGGCAGGTACTTGGACGGCTACCACCTCGACAACTATCGTGGTAATGGGGACACTCGCACATATGACCACGCTGAAAGAGATAATAACATGGAGAATGACGGTCAAAAAGGATACCCAGAATTATGATCACGGGACGCCTCATGGCCGCGGCCGAGGTCAAGGAGAAAAATAAGGAGGAGATAGAGGGCAAGACCGAGAAGTAGTGGTAAGGCATGGAGAAGGGTAGACTAATATCCACAACACCAATCAACAACAGGCCTCTCCAGGTGGAGATCAAGTAGTAGTACCTTCGCCTCAGCCCCAAGGTCCACAACCTCACATGCAGGCTATCCCGGGAGTGGGAACTTTCAATGTGGATGATCTGAAAAGGCTGCTTAATCACTTGGAAGGAAGAGTAATGTCCATGGCCGAAATCCCTTCTCCATTCTATGTTGCGGTAAGAGAGGCTCAGTTGTCGGCCGGATATCGTAACACTACTAGCGATCTCCATTTTCATGGAAGTTCGGATCTTGTGAAATTCTTGGGACGATTCATTATAGAGATGGATGTGTATCGAGTTCCGGACTTGGCTCGATGCCGAATCCTGGAAGCAAATTTCAGGGAGAGCGCTCAGCAATGGTTTCAAAAGCTCGGGCCAGGGGTGATCACTTCCTGGGAACAAATGAAGACCTTGTTCCTGACTAAGTTCCAAGCAGATGTGAGATATGCCCCGTCTGTTACTACTCTTGCCAACGTCAAACAAAGGGAAAATGAAAGCTTAACATCCTATTTTAAAAGGTTCAACGCCGAGTTCACCAGCGTAAGAGGCGCTTCGGATGAAGATTTGAAGAGTTTTTTGATAGCAGGACTAAGGGTTGGCTCAGATGTCTGGAAACATCTATAGAAAAAAGACCTGGATACTCTAGACGATGTCTTCGCTTTGGCAGAATCATTTAAAGCCATAAAACAATCTTTGGCAGAGGTGCAATCGATTTCGCAAACAAGTTAGAGAGGCAGAGCAAGGAAGAGAGATAGATCTTTGAGCCCGAGATAACGAAGGAGTAGTCGAAGCCCAAATCGGATAAATGCTACGACTACGAGAAGGGAATGGAGCCCTCCCTCGAGCTATGACAACAGAATGAGCGGGTACACACCTCTCGACGCGTAAATTGAGCACATCTTTGAAGTAAACAAAAATAGGGGGCTATTTAGAAAGCCTGAAGCTCTATCATTTTGGCAAAGCAAAGATAAAAAGAAATATTGTGAATAACACGAATCATCCGGACACAACACATATGAGTGCCGGCAACTAAAGGATGAAATCGAAGCTCTTATCAAGGAAGGTTATCTCGGAGAATGGGTGGTGAAGGAAGTAAGGAGGCATAAGAATAGTGCCGATAGAGTAAAGGAAGAAGGAGGTCGTATACCTAGGGGGTCTAACAACGAAACTCTGAAAGAAAATAAGTTTGTTAGGGATGGCAGCATTCGAGCAATATATGGAGGAGATCCTGGTATAGAATGCAGTAATAGAGCTCTGGAAAGATATGCAAGGGAAGCCCGGTTTAGACCTCTAACTAACATTCACAGGGTGGAGACTCGGCCACCCAAAGTATTTAAGGGTGAATCCATGGACATCACTTTCAGGGAAGCAGATGCTCGGTGGGTGCACCACCCCCACAACGATGCCCTGGTTATTTCTATCCAAATCGAAACTAAGAACGTCTATAGAGCCTTCGTGGACAATGGGAGCTCAGCAAACATCCTCTACTACAACACCTTTAAGAAGTTGGGATTACCTGATCAAGATATATCAAAGAAGATTCTTGGATCTATGGTTTCTCCAGCGAAGGGGTTAGGATCATGGGATCAATCTGATTGCCATGTACTTTGGGGGAAAGTCCGTTGTCTGTAATGAAGATGCTCGAGTTCAAAGTCCTAAACCAGGAATCATCCCACAACGTGCTATTAGGATGACATTTCCTTAGGGAAATGAGAGTCATCACTTCAATCCACCATCTTACCATCAAGTTTTCAACCCCAAATGGAGTTGGCAGTATAAAGGGCTCCCAATATGATTCTCGGGAATGCTACAGGCAAGCTATGAGGGGCTTCAGAAGAAAGGATGTCTAAACTGGGGATGTATCGGATGATGAGCGAGAGAGAAGTATCGAACAGCCAATCGAGGAAATTCGGATCCATTACTATGTTGAGCAAGAGAATGAATGCTTCTCTGAATTGCCTTCAGCAATGTTATTCTTAGAAGATGCTATCAGGATTGAGATGTTGGACGAAGAACCTCCAAACAAAATAGTCCAAACAAATTTCAATTGGGAAAGGCTCGAAAGGAGATTTGATGTGTTGCAGAGTCTTGGACAAGATGTGCATAAGGTAGATGCCTCTTCTCCTGAGTGTGTGCCCTTATCTTCAGAGATTCCAAAAGAAGTTGATATCCCTGTATGTCAGGGTGTGCCTTCTAGTGTCCTAAACCTAAAAGAAGTTGATGTTCCTCTCTAGGGGGATGCGCCTTCTCCGTAAAATAGTGAGGATCATATTCAGCTTGACTTAGACCCACGAATTTCAATGCCAATGGAGAAAATGGGGCCGAGAGAAGACACGATTGAAATTCTTATCGATGAAAAAGATCCTAGAAAAGTTCTTAAAATTGGGTCTCAATTGCCCCCAAGGCTGAAAGAGGGACTTTCAATATTTCTCTTGGCAAATCTCGATGTATTCGCGTGGAACCACTCCGACATGGTCGGGATTGATCCAGAAGTCATGTGTCACCGATTGAATATTGATCCAAAACATAAAGGGATTCGGTAAAAGCGCAGAGCTGTAAGTGGAGAAAGGGTTGTAGCATTGATGGAGGAAGTAGATAGACTCTTGGATGTTGGACTAATCAGAGAATCTTTCTATCCTGAATGGTTGGCTAACCTAGTGTTATTGAAAAAGCCCAATGGGAAGTGGAGAACTTGTGTAGACTTCACTGATCTAAATAAAGCATGTCCAAAGGATAGTTATCCTTTGCCAAGAATTGATCAGTTGGTTGATACAGCAGCCATACACGCTTTACAGAACTTCATGGATGCATACTCTGGCTATAATTAAATTTCTATGTATGAACCTGATCAAGAGCATACCTCATTCATCATTGACAGAGGACTCTACTGCTACATCGGGATGTCATTCGGTATGATCAATGTCGGGGCAACATACCAAAGGCTGGTGACTAAAATGTTTAAAAAGCAAATTGGGAAAATGATGGAAGTATATGTTGATGATATGTTGGTAAAATCCAAGAGAGCAGAGGATCACATAACGGATTTGGCAGAAATGTTCCACATTCTAAGGAAGTTCATGATGAAACTGAATCCACAGAAATGTGTGTTTGGCGTCAAATCAGGGTAATTCTTAGGGTTCATGGTGAACCACCAAGGAATCGAAGCCAATCCTGCAAAGATCAAGGCCCTGCTGGATATAAAATCTCCCGTCGGCATTAAGCAAGTGCAAAGTTTAACGGGAAGGATTGCGGCGCTAAATCAATTCGTATCAAAGTCCTCAGATAGATGTAAAGAATTCTTTAAAGCAATTAAAGGAATGGGAAAAGACTTCATGTGGACCTCGGATTGTGAGGAGGCCTTTCAAAAAATTAAAGAACAATTGGGAAGTCCTCCCATGTTGGCCAAGCCAGAGGATGGAGAGATATTGATCTTTATTTGGCAGTCTCAGAGTATTCGATCAGCGCGGCATTAGTAAAAGAAGCAGAAGGTCGGCAGTCGCCGGTATACTACATTAGTAAGAGGTTATTAGATGCAGAGACTAGATACACCAGCATGGAGAAGTTGGTGTATGCCCTTATCCTTGCGGCACGAAAGTTAAGGCCATACTTCCAAGCTCACCGAATAAAGATCTGCACCGCTTATCCTCTCCGGCATATTCTACATAAGCCAGAATCATCAGGAAGAATGCTAAAATGGGCAATAGAGTTGGGACAATTTGATTTGGAATATTTCCCTCGCACAGCAATCAAAGGACAAGCATTGGTTGATTTCATACTTGAGTTTGACTCTGAAGTAGATGATAAAGCTATTGTGTTGGCAGAACCTTCCTCATAGGGTAATATCCCCGCCAAAGTGAGAGAAGAGTTCCCACACCCTTGGTGGATCTTACATGTTGACGGAGCTATAAATAACAGCGGAGCGGGAGCTGGAATTGTTTTGGTTACCCCGGAGGGAAATCATCTGATGAGCGCCATTCACTTCAAGTTTTACGTCACTAACAATGATGTTTAGTATGAAGAATTAATTAATGGCTTGAAGATAGCTTTGGAAGTAGGGGTTGTGAACTTGATCGCTCGGAGTGACTCAGAATTAGTAGTAAACCAAGTCAACGAAGGTTTCTAGGCCCGAGGACCCCGGGCAGAGTTATATATGAGATATGTACAGCGTCTACTAGAAAAGTTTGGAAGCGCCAGGTTAGAAGGTATACCGAGGGAAGAAAATAACAATGCAGATGCCTTGGCCAAGATGAGATCACAAATGGACAGCGTGCTACTTGGACAAATTCCTTTGGGGATCCAGAAAATTCCGAGTATTCCAGAAGTGGGTTTGTTCCGGACAGAGGTGATCCCACAGGAGACCAGGATGACCCCCATTTATAATTTTATTCAAATGGAAACTTTTCCAGAAGACAAGCTACAGGCTCGACGCCTTCGCTACCAGGCTACGAGGTATGTTGAGTATGATGGAGTGTTGTATAAGAGAGGGTTTAATCAACCGCTTTTACGATGTGTGGATTTGGAAGAAGGAAATTATATTCTTAGAGAGGTGCACAAAGGTATTTATGGCAATCACTCAGGGGGTGATTCGTTGGCATTAAAAGTTCTTAGACAAGGATATTACTAGCCAACCATGAAAGAAAATGTCTTCAAGTTTGTTAGGGCATGTGATCGTTGCCAACGATTCGCTAATTATTCCAATGCCTCAGCAACATCTATCACTTCGCTGACCAGTCCTTGGACTTTCACATTATGGGGGATTGATCTCATTGGAGAATTTCCCAAGGCCAAGGGGGGTGTGAAGTATGCCATAGTGCCTATTGATTATTTTACGAAATGGGCAGAAGCTATGCCACTAGCAACGATCACAGCAAAGAAAATCAAGGACTTTGTCTTAAACTCCATAGTATGCAGGTTTGGTATTCCGTACAAACTCATCTCTGACAATGGAAAGCAGCTTGACAGTAAAGAGTTAAAGAAGCTTTGTGAAGATTTGAACATTAAGAAAGATTTCGCTGCAGTCTACCACCGCAAAGCAATGGTCAGACAGAAGCCATAAACAAGATTATCAAACATACTTTGAAGGTTAAGCTAGAAGAAAAGAAGGGAGATTGGCCAGAAAAGATGCCCATGGTCCTTTGGTCTTACAACACAACTCTGAGGTCAACCACAGGAGAGTCTCCTTTTTTGCTAACTTATGGGTATGAGGCTATGATTTCCGTAGAGGTAGGAGCTGGATCTCTGCGGAGGGATTTGTTCGTTGAGGAAGATGCAGAAGTTAATCAAAGGCTCCACTTGGATTAACTAGAAGAAGCTTGAATGAATTCTCAATTGAAGCTTGCTGCATATCAGTAAATAATGGCAAGGTATTTTAATAAAAAGGTGAAGTCTATGCCTTATAAGGTGGGAGATCTTGTGTTGTGAAAAGTCATGCCAAATACTAAAATAGCTCAGCATGGAGTGCTTGGAGCTAACTGGGAAGGACCATACAAGGTCATGGCTATACTTTGGAAGGGAAACTATCGCTTGGAAGATTTGGATAGCAAGCTTATTCCACGGGCTTGGAATGCAGAGCACTTGCGGAAGTATTATCAGTAGGGTGCGGATTTGGCCCCCTCGTTTCCATAATTGATTTCTATGTAATAGACTGGTAGCAAATAAATTCCTCCTAGCCTAGGGGGTAGTATACATGACGACGAACCCTGGAACTAGCTGAAGGATAAAATTTTCAAATAATTTCCCTATAGAGCATAGTAGCCATGGGACTGGTGTAATTTTTACACTAGAGCGCATTATCAATAAAAAAAAGTTGCTTTAAATTGTTTTATTTTTTTGGCATACATAAGAGAAAGTTAGGGCGCGCCCTAATTAAAAAGTCCCTTAAAGATAAAGGAAGAGTTATTTGTAATACACAAACACAGGATATCCATGATATCTAAGGAATATGTTCTAAGAAATATGTCCTCTAAATCAGAAATTGTAAAACCTCCTATCTAAGAATATCTGCTAAAGACAAGAAGCGCGCCCTATGATGAGGCATGCCATGCTTAATTTAACTTTGGAGAAATATTATATTTTAAGTTCACCCGTGGTCAAGGTATCAACGTGCGCCTTTTTGGTAGGGCGCGCCTCAAACTTCTGTATACTTAGCAAATCTTGACAAAGCAAAAATAAAAGTGTATGATTGTCTAGAAAAAGCTTCGACAAAAAACCTGTATAACACAAGGCGCGCCCTAAAGGTAGAGGCGCCTTCACAAATTTTATCTTTGAAGGATTACTATACGAGAATATTTACTTTTAAGGTGCGTCTTACCCATTAGGGCGCGTCATCTATTTGGTACTTAAAAAACTTTTTGCAGAAAATCTACTCTTGCATGATTATTGAAAGAAATGAAGCTAGATGAAACCTTACGATAATTACAATGCAAAATTAAGAGTAGCAAAAAATATAGTCATACAACTTGGCAGAGCATTAAAAGAGGGCTGGCTCCTCAAAGTATTAAAGGACTTAGTTTAGTTGCAATGGAGATAATGGAAATAAGTCAGGGGCGCGCCATGAGAATCATCGGTTGGAGGGATTGACTGGAGAGGAACTGATGAATCAACCTCAGGCGTGTCCTTAGTTGGTTCCTCAGTGGGCGCGTCCTCCGCCTCCTCCAAACCAGGCTTAACCCTCTTATCCCGAATCTCTCTTGCAAACTCTCTCTTAAACTCTTCTATTTCAGCAACAGTTTCTTTACTAAACTTCTCAAAGGTGTACTCAGGATCATTTTCCACATACCCGATCCTATAGAAGTGGAAACCATTGGCAAAAGCATCGTCTGTTATAATCCTCCTCTCCTCCATCCAACCATTCTTTTCATGATCTTCGAGGTGCTCAATCTTCGCTTTTGCCTCAGCCAACTCTAGGTGGAGAGATTCAGCTTTCATGTTGGCTATATCAAGCTGAGAAGTTACATTTTCCAGCTCGCCCTTGAGAAAAGAGATCTCGGAGTCCTTTGCTTTGATGTCTTTGGAATGGAGGAAATCCTTGTCCTTGAGAGTGTTTTTCAGGATGTTATTATCTCCTTGAAGCCTCTCCAGGTGCGCCCTCTCTTCCAGGAACTTGTCTACCGCCTGGGTAGAATGAAGCATAAGCTGGCAGGAGGCCTTGACAAAAGCTCCAATGGATTCCTCCAAGCTCATTGCCTGCCATTTTCTCACCTCTTAATCGGTCACATAAAGTGATCCTGTGGGGCCAAATTAGTTAAGGGCAGAAGAGATGTGGGAAAGCGCGCCTTCCGTCCTAACCTTTTTGGACGCGCCCTGCTGCTCAGTCAAATCCACCACAGTCCTTTTTACAGGAACAGATTGAGGAACAGGAGGAGTAGGAATTGGAGTCTAGTTTTTGGATGCATCTTTCTTTGGGGGTTTCGACTTGGGCTTTTCATTAGGGCGCGCCCCAAAAGATTTCGGAATCTTGAGAGGAGCCATTTCTGCATAAACATATATGAAGAACATTAGTAAACCTAGGTAAAGGCGCGCCAAGATTTTGGGACGCGCCCAAATGATATCAATTATGTTAATAAAGGTGCAAAATATATGATATACAGAAGACAGTAGATGAATATTAAATGCAGATGCAAAGCTAATGAAATACAAATGCACAATGTACAAGTAAAGTAAAAGTAAAATCAAATATAGACAGGACGCGTCCTGACAAGAGGGCGCGCCTTCCAAAACAGTATCATTATCCAAACCTAAGGGGGGTTCATTTTGAGTAGTACTGTCTTCATGCTCTTCTTCATCGTCCTCTTCATCACTGTCAATTTCTATAACCCGAGTAAGGGGGACACCCTTCCTAAACTCTGTGTATTTACGTTTGGTCCCAACGCGATCAGATAGAATACCAAGTCATATTAAATTAGACTCAATCACGAGCATCTTCAGATTCCACTTCTCCGTAGCAATCTTAAGAATGGCTTCCGCCCTCTCTTTAGGCGCGCCCTCAAGATCCCGCACGATGGGTTTTTCTGATAAGAAGATATATAATATACTATGAGAACAAAAGAATATGAGTAAATGAAGGAAAATAAGTGGGGCGCGCCCTTACTTGGCTCTGTGTTGAATTGAATCCTGACTCTGGGAACATCATACAAGTAGAAGAAGTTTTCATTCCATCCTTTCTCATGGCTAACCTTCCCTGATGAGAAGCCTTTCTCGTTGTGTTGTTTGTCAATAACCAAGTAGTAGTAGCCATGGTCAGACTTCCTCAGGCTGAAGAAGTGACTAACTTCTTCCATAGTGGGTGCAGGGAATCCCAAGTCCATATACATGATGTACAGAGCTAGCACAAGCTTATAGCTATTGGGGGAAAACTAGAGAGGATCTAGGTCATATAGTTCTATCACATCCCTCAAGTAGGGATAAAGAGGCGCACCCACACCTAGGGATATAAACTTTGAACTGGTTACCATTCGAGGGATCCTGAAATTTCTCCCATAGTTGAAAATATTGTTGGATTTTAATCGCAGCGGAGGCATGGTAAAAGCACTTTTACACATATAAAATCCAAATAAAAGCATATAAATCGTGGTAAAAACATATGGATCGATTACTAACCTTTAATATGCGATCCAAGAGCATCGATCAGAGATCCTTAGCAGCTGCTCCTCAAACGTGAAGCACTCCATCGGTATCCACCAAGAAAACGATGTTAAGGAGGAGGAGGAGGTGGAGAGAATAAGGTTTTATAAAAATTTTGGGTTAGAATAAAAATAGGGTTTATAATAGTATATTTATAGGCAAAATTTTCAGCTAAAATTTTCCCATAAATATTATTATTATTATCCCATTTATTATTCTCATTAATAATTAAAACACCTTTTAATTATTAATCCTTTTTCTAAACACTTTAGAAATAATTCTCTCTCTTGATTTAATTTCCAAAAAATTAAATCCTTAATTAATAATATTAAGAACTTTTCTTAATTAATTTATAATCAATTAAATCTCATTTAATCAATTATTAAATTTGCCAATTAATTATTTATTTCATAAATAAATAATTATTAGCCATTATTAATTAATTCCTCCACCATTAAATCATTCTCTTTTTATGGTGTGACCCTGTAGGTTCAATATTAAGCCGGTAGTAGAAATAAATAATAATAAAACTATTTTATCATTATTTATATAAATTCTCTAATTTATTAAATATGATTAATTAATTAATCACATTTATTATACATCGTGAGGGATACTACTCAGCATATCGCGACTATCCGGATAATATGAATTCACTGCTTAGAATATCAAGAACCTATTAAGTGAATAGTTACCGTACAATAAACTCCTTCTACCCTACAATGTCACGATTAAATACAAGGCATGGATCTTGTGTCAAGCCTATCTAATTTAATCACTTGCTTACCATTTACTATGCTTAGTTCTATGCAAATTAGAAACTCCTTTCTAATTTCACTCACTCTGGCCAGAGATTCCTGAACTAGCATAAGTGGATCGGCCTTGAACATTCGCTTCCTTCACTGGAAGGGGTAGATCCTTTATTGATCATACACTATCTTCGTGTACAAATTCCTATACCCAGTAGAGCCCTAATAATTGTCCCTGGAGACTAAGAACTAAACCAAAGCATAGTTCAGTGTACACAAGATGACTATGATGACCTCAAGTCTAAGGATACTTGTACAACTATCACTATGTGAACAACTGCTGACACGTGAGTGAACTCCATCAGTTGTTCAGCTGGGCGAGTCATGTTCAGTGAACTTATTCTATAATAAGCACCTCCATACTAGTTATAGTGTCACCACACAAATGTCTATGAGAACAGACATCCTTCATAATAAAGCAAGCATAGTATGTACCGATCTCTGCAGATTATTAATTACCAGTTAGTAATCCTACGACCAGGAACTATTTAAGTTTAGAGTCATCATCTTTTAGGTCTCACTATTATGATCTCATCATAATCCATAAAAGCTTTACTCTAAACTATGGTATATCTTATTTAAACAATTAAATAGATAAAGCCCGTAATAAAAACAAAACAAGTCTTTTATTAATATCAATGAAATCAAAACAGATTACACAGGAAGTTATTCCTAAATCCTAATACATGATTGGACTTAAGACATATTCCTTTCAATCTCCCACTTGTAGTAAAGCCAATCACTCTGGTATCTAATACCCATCTAGTCTTTATGATGATCAAAGTGACTTTCATAAAGTAGCTTTGTGAGCGGGTCTGCTATGTTGTTATGTGTGTCAACTCTAATTCAATACAACACAAGAAATGCTATCGCGCTCCCACTAACCCTTTTGTAGACACATGGTTCATCTACGTTTTTCATAAAATCAAACTCTTTGATTGTCTCATCAAAACGAATGTTCCATCTTTCGAGAAGCTTGCTTTAAACCACATTTGGTTCACAGCAGCTTACACACTAGGTTTTCATTTCTCTTGGAAAGAAAACCATCTGGCTATTTGCCAGATCTCATAGTCGTAGTAAGCAGCAATCGCAAGCAAAATCCGAACTGATTATAACAGGGCTACAAGTAGAAGGCTTCATCAAAGTCAATCCATTGCATTTGTTTGAATTCTTTAGCCACAAGCCTGGCCTTATAGATCTCCACCTGCCCATCTGCTCTAATCATTCTTTCGTATACCGTATACATAGATTCCATTCCGGATTTCATGGCACTTTGCCATTTCTCTGAGTCAACACTACTCATAGCCTCACTATAGGTCACAGGGTCGTCATCATCAATGATCGACAACTCATTGTCATTCTCAATGACAAGGCCATATTACCTCTCAGGTTGGCGAGACACTCTCCCTGACCTACGAATGGGCTGTTCCACAGAAGGTTGTTCAGTCAGAACAGGTGTTTCCACTTGATCCGTAGTAGTTTGTGCTTCTTGAACTTCATCAAGTTCAATTTTGCTCCCACTGTTTCCTTCAAGGATAAACTCCTTTTCCAAGAAGGTAGCATGTCTGGAGACAAACACCCGATAATCAGTGTAAAAGTAATACCCTAAAGTCTCTTTAGGATATCCCACGAAACTATATTTTACGGATCGATATTCCAGCTTATCTGGGTCAACTTTCTTGACATAAGCTGGACATCCCCAAATCTTAACGTGTTTAAGACTCGGTTTCCTTTCTTTCCATATCTCATACGGAGTTTGAGGAATAGATTTGGAAGACACCTTATTCAGTAAATATGCTGAGGTTTCCAATGCATAACCCCATAGGAATACTGGAAGATTTGCATAGCTCATCATGGACCAAACTATGTCTAACAAAGTTCGATTTCTCCTTTCAGATACCAATCTGGAGGAGTCCACTGGGAGACTATACCATCTACTTTGAGATAATCTAGAAACACTCCATTAAAGTATTCACCACCTCGATGTGATCGAAGAGTTATAATACTATGTTTGGTTGTTTCTCCACTTCATACTTATACTCTTTGAACTTTTCAAAGGCTTCAGACTTGTGTTTCATCAAACACATATCCGAATCTAGATCTATCATCTATGAAAGTAATGAAGTATGAAAATCCACCCATGGCTTGCTTAGACATTGGTCCACATACATCTGTGTGTACCATTCCTAGCAAATCTGCAGCCCTCTCTCCATGTCCACTAAATGGAGACTGCTGTGCCACAATAAAGTGAGATTTTCATCATCCCTTTTCTTTTATTAGTTTGTTCATTCTGAAGTAAATTATGTCACATATATACAGACCATTATTTAAAGCACCACGTCCATAAAGAATATTATCTCTAAGAATAGAACATTCATTATTATCAATAATAAATGAAAATCCAGCCAAGTCTAACATGGGAATAATATTCCTCACAATCGAGGGAACAAAATAATAATTATTTAAAAAACAATAGTCTTGCTCGTAGGCATATGTAAATGAAATGATTCTACATCTTCAGCAGCAACTCTTGCTCCATTTCCCATCAGTAGAATCACCTCCTCTTCCTCAAGAGTCATACTTCTCCTTAGTCCCTGCAACAAATTACAGATATGAGAACCACAGGCGGTATCTAATACCCAAGTAGAAATTTGATTTAATGACATATTCACTTCTATCATGAACATACCTGAATCAGAAGCGGTAGTCTCACTACCCTTCTTCTTCTTCAATTCTGCAAGGTAAACCTTGCAGTTCCTCTTCCAGTGCCCCACCTTGTTACAGTGAAAGCAAACAACTTTGATCTTGGGGTCTTCAGCTTTTGGTGGAACCGGCTTTTCTTCACCTACTTTCTTCTTCTTGGAAGAGTTCCTCTTCCTTTCTTAGGATTGGAACCTTCACCAATTAGAAGAACAGAACTCTTCTTAGGGGAGAAATTCGATTCCGCAGTCTTCAACATGTTGTGGAGTTCAGGCAGGCTGACATCCAACTTATTCATGTAAAAGTTCACAACAAACTGCGAGAACGAACTCGGAAGCGATTGCAAGACCAAGTCTTGGCTCAGCTCCCCATCCATGGCAAAACCAAGTTGTCCAAGACGTTCAATCAAATTGATCATCTTTAGTACATGGTCATTCACAGATGATCCCTCAGACATCCTACAACCGAACAGCTCCTTCGATATCTCATATCGAGCTGTCCTCCCTGCCACATCATACAACTCTTGTAGATGCATGAGGATAGTGTGAGCATCCATATGCTCATGTTGCTTCTGTAGCTCAATGTTCATGGAAGCTAGCATGATGCATTGAGCAACATTTGCATCATCTATCCACTTACGATACACAACATGTTCATCATTATGCGCATCGCTAGCAGGTTCAGTAGGCTTAGGTGAGTCAATCACGTATTCCAGCTTCTCAATCCTGAGAACAATTCTCAAGTTTCGAAGCCAGTCAGCATAATTAGGACCAGTCAACTTGTGAGCATCTAGTATGCTCCTGAGTGATAGTGCAGAAGACATGACGTACAAAGTAAATCTGTAAATGATAAACACATAACAACACTTAGCAAATATTCGATTTTATTTCAAAACACTATATGAATTGGGTCTTTATTCATAAATGGCTCCCACTAGTTTATCTAATTTATTCAACCCCCGACGTGAAAAAATTAAGCATTCATAATGCTAGTGGGAATAGGGATCCTACATTCCATTACACAACTCCGGCTGTGGCACGAACCGCCATGTAATGTCCAATAGGCAGACAACTCTTGTCAATTACATCTTATGTTATTCCCTAATCAAACTTTAGCCTCTTGAATAATTGAGTCTCGGTTGTGGCACGACAAACTCAATATTCTAAGTCAAGTCTAACCCAACATTCCGTACAATTGAATCAGTCCCCAACGGCCCACGGCTGTGGCACGTACCGACCTTTAGATTCTAATTCAATGTACACATCTCTATGTAATAGACAAGTATTTCTTATTTCAAAATCAAAGCCCTCGGCTGTAGCACGAACCGACAATGATTTAAAAATAAGAACTACTTTCTATCATGTTGGAAGGCTACCGACACAAACCCGTTGTGTCATTGGCCAATTACTACTTGATATTATTTAATTTTAGAGGGATTATATTATGTTACAATCATAATCATATTATAAAGAAATTCTTCCTTTTAAATTAAATATTTCAAATCAATAATCGATAATCAGATGATTCCCATATCGGGTGGAGCATTGTCAAGAGGCGTCACTTAATAACCCTTTCTTACAGATAGAAATCTGTTGTTGACAAAATCATCCTTTCTCTCATATCGAAAATTCATATTCAATTACGTGTTTCATAAACACAAGAATCTCATGATTGTATTCATAATATTATTATTAAGGTTATGAAACAATTTCACTATACTAGGTTGTCTAACAAACGCCTTATGTTCATTTAAGTTCACCTAAAACTATCATCGCATGATAAACTAAGCATATATCACATATATAAACATGAATAAACATCAAGGTAGGCATGTTACATCATCTAGTATATTAGTCTAAGCAATATACATCTCTATGTATCACATGAAGCACTTAAAAGCAATTCAAATGGTCAAAAATAGCTTAAAAACACTTCTGTCAACTATAAACAGTTCGAAACAATTTCATAAAATATCATATAATATACCATTAGAAGCGTCTCGAAAAGACGAATCCAACGGCACCAAAATCACCCAATCCTGAGCTTCCACGCGCCCTCATGCGCCAAAAGAAGCTTCCCCACGCGCGGCCACGCGCACACGCGCCTGACAGCGCGTGTCTGACTTTCCTCCACGCGCCCCACGCGCTCCACGCGCCCTAACCCCTATGCTGATGTCAGCATGACGTCATCTGATGACGTCAGCATGATGTCACCAGTGCGTGTCTACCACGCGCCGCGCGTGGCACGCTAGCGCGTGATCCCCACGCGCGCGTGGTCCACGCGCGGTCCTTCCCCTCTGTGACAGTCGCCGCCGCCTGACAACTCTCGCACGGAATTCCGTGCGTCGTACCTTTTCTGTGTCTTCTTCCTTTCTCCGTGCATCACAGATTATGCAGACAAGCAGATGTACAAATATATATACATACTTACAATTCATATATATATATAATTATTTAATTACGAATTTAATTGCAACAACTTCAAAAATTCATAATAAAAAATCTATACATCCTAAAATTATGAAAAAAATACCCAGACGATCTACAACACTTGTAGAACCCAGATCAACATTCAAAATTATTATGAGAAACGATTTCTCATCAGACAAAATTAATCCATGATAAAACTTGTAAAAATCATAATTAATTCATACAAGCACATAAAATTCTGAAATTTTTACCACAGATCTATATGCATACAACCTAGGCTCTGATACCATTGTTGGATTTTAATCGCAGCAGAGGCATGGTAAAAGCACTTTTACACATATAAAATCCAAATATAAATCGTGGTAAAAATATATGGATCGATTACTAATCTTTAATATGCGATCCAAGAGCATCGATCGGAGATCCTTAGCAGCCGCTCCTCAAACGTGAAGCACTCCACCGGTATCCACCAAGAAAACGACGTTAAGGAGGGGGGGGAGGTGGAGAGAATAAGGTTTTATAAAATTTTGGGGTTAGAATAAAAATAGGGTTTATAATAGTATATTTATAGGCAAAATTTTTAGCTGAAATTTTCCCATAAATATTATTATTATTATCCCATTTATTATTCTCATTAATAATTAAAACACCTTTTAATTATTAATCCTTTTTCTAAACACTTTAGAAATAATTCTCTCTCTTGATTTAATTTCCAAAAAATTAAATCCTTAATTAATAATATTAAGAACTTTTCTTAATTAATTTATAATCAATTAAATCTCATTTAATCAATTATTAATTTGCCAATTAATTATTTATTTCATAAATAAATAATTATTAGCCATTATTAATTAATTCCTCCACCATTAAATCATTCTCGTTTTATGGTGTGACCCTGTAGGTTCAATATTAAGCCGGTAGTAGAAATAAATAATAATAAAACTATTTTATCATTATTTATATAAATTCTCTAATTTATTAAATATGATTAATTAATTAATCACATTTATTCTACATCGTGAGAGATACTTCTCAGCATATCGCGACTATCCGGATAATATGAATTCACTGCTTAGAATACCAAGAACCTATTCAGTGAATAGTTACCGTACAATAAACTCCTTCTACCCTACAATGTCCCGATTAAATACAAGGCATGGATATTGTGTCAAGCCTATCTAATTTAATCACTTGTTTACCATTTACTATGCTTAGTTCTATGCAAATTAGAAACTCCTTTCTAATTTCATTCACTCTGGCCAGAGATTCCTGAACTAGCATAAGTGGATCAGCCTTGAACATTCGCTTCCTTCACTAGAAGGGGTAGATCTTTTATTGATCATACACTATCTTCGTGTACAAATTCCTATACCCAGTAGAGCCCTAATAATTGTCCCTGGAGACTAAGAACTAAACCAAAGCATAGTTTAGTGTACACAAGATGACTATGATGACCTCAAGTCTTAGGATACTTGTACAACTATCACTTTGTGAACAACTGCTGACACGTGAGTGAACTCCATCAGTTGTTCAGCTGGGCGAGTCATGTTCAGTGAACTTATTCTATAATAAGCACCTGCATACTAGCTATAGTGTCACCACACAAATGTCTATGAGAACAGACATCCTTCATAATGAAGCAAGCATAGTATGTACCGATCTCTGTGGATTATTAATTACCAGTTAGTAATCCTACGACCAGGAACTATTTAAGTTTAGAGTCATCATCTTTTAGGTCTCACTATTATGATCTCATCATAATCCATAAAAGCTTTACTCTAAACTATGGTATATCTTATTTAAACACTTAAATAGATAAAACCCGTAATAAAAACAAAATAAGTCTTTTATTAATATCAATGAAATCAAAACAGATTACACAGGAAGTTATTCCTAAATCCTAATACATGATTGGACTTAGGATATATTCCTTTCATATATGAGGTCGCATCAGGTTAAGAGGGCACACCAAATACCTTCCATATCAGAGTACTCTATCAACCAGCCTAACTGTTCATCCGAGCAATTAGAAGAGAGTCCCATGCAGAATAGCTTCCCTTGTTCCTTTCTGAAACATTTTTTCATGACCTCTGTGCAGACTTCGTATTTACTCCAATCAAAATCTAGCTCACTATCAGAAACTTCCCAGTGTTCAAAAGGAATGGGGGAAGGGACAAGAGAATTAGAAAACTGATAAATGTCTTCATCAAAAAAGTTTGACTCGTCTTTGAGTTCAAGAGATTCCTCATCAGATGCGCCCTCCAAATTATGAGAAGAAGGTGCACCTTATGTTGGGTGAGGAGACAGGCTTGGGGAGATTGATTTTTAAGAGACTCTAGATGGACCTGCACCAACATTTACTCCAATCTCTGTGCTCCTATATTTGTCTGCATTCAAAGACTCCAGCCAATTATCATTGTCGAATTATGTCTCAATAGGAGCAGGGGATCTCTCTTTTTGAACCAGTGTTTGTTTACCACGTCTACGAGATAGAGGGACATTGTCCATAGACGAACTGTTTGAGGAATCGGCCATCAAATTGCCTTCTTTGGAATCTTGAACAAGGTGTGCCACCCGATTTAGAAACTCAAAGGGAATGGTGGGCATTTGGAGGCTGAGGTTTAAAGTAAGTGTTAGGAGGAGAATAGATTCCAAGGTTCGAGAGGAATTTCTTGAAAGGGTGGAAAAAAGAAGACGCGCCCTCGTCTTCCAGCTGCCAAAAGAAAAGCAAAAATTATTGAGTGCACGTCCAATTCAGTAAAAAAGAGAAGAAAATATGAAAAAGGAATAATAGAAGACAAGTGTTGGGAAAATGGTACGCCCATTAAAAAAATTGTTATAAGGTGGGCTACCAAGCAAATATCCTGTCAATTTATAGGGCGCGCCATGCTCTAAGAAGGCGCGTTCTGGGAGGATTGAGTTTATTATGACATAGAAATAGAATTATTTGAAAGGTAAGGAGAACCCTATCAAGAAACAAGGCGCGTCTGAAGTCATATTTCATGTCTAAAATCTATCTTTATTGTGAGAAAAACGGGAGGGCGCGCCCTAACTCTTGACGAGCCCCAAGACAGATATTGTGATAAACGCACTCTGAACCAAAAATTGGGCCTATAAATAATGGTTGAAATTTGATAAAAATAAGTAAATATTCAAATCCCATTTCCAATGACATATGGAATTTGGGGTAGTTGTTATGCCTGAAATTTGGTATAAACCCTACTTTGGGTCAAAGTCAGATAATGTGGTTGAAATATAGATGTATACGCCTAAAATTGAGGAATTAACAAAGGCAGTTTCCTTAAATATTAAAGTCAGAAGGAGCGCCCTAATCTAAACAGGATGGCGCGCCCTAGATCTGTATGGTTGGCTTGGTAACCATTTATTTGGGAGATCTAGCTTATCTTTTTTGTCAGAAGAAGGCGCGCCCTCATCAAGCGGGAGGCGCGCCTTGTGTATGAAGAGGGAGTTTGTTTGGTCCTTTGAGGAACTATCGGGCACGCCCTATGGAAGGAAGAACATCAATGAAGAATTAGCTTGGCTGTTTGAACAGGTCTTCTGGAGGACTCAAGGAAGATGAAGATGATTATTATTAACGTATTTGATGCAGGTACTCTATTGAAAAACTCCTTCCTGTAATGCAACCACAGAAAGGTGGTGTCCATGGTCAGAGACCTCCAGGGGTATGCCTGGACGGAAGGCCTCCTCCTGTAGTCAATGAGTGTCTTCATTAGGGATGTGGGGTAAATTATGTTGTATACTTTGGGAGCTCTGTCTCTGTAGTCAACGGGTGTCCTCGTTGGGAGACTTCGGAGTATCCTGCACTTTGCACCCAAAAGCTTGGAATCACTTGTCCTGCAATCTGGTAGGGGCTTCTTATCCGGGGGACAAGGATGCGTCCAACATTTGGGGTAAACCACGGCTATAGCTGCGTCCACGGACTAGAGAAATAGCTGGTAGCGGAGGGTTATCCTTGGCCAGAGAGATGCCTTATCCGTGAAGTCTTGAAGCTGTGGACGAGCCTTGAGCCTTGGTGGTTGGGCCTCATCAGCGGACATTCCTAAAGCTAGTAGAAGACGGTTTCCAGTAGGTTTCCTACTGGGCCTCGGGACAAGAGATCTAAGCCCATTAGGTTTTTTGTTCCCCAATAACTACGTTAGCTTGATTCCCTATAAATAGGGATACATAGGCAAATTGTAAGGGGTAAGAAGCGAGAGCGCAAAGGAGTCACCACTAACCCTAAGCAATCTCAGTCACCAATAATCACCACCACCAAACACTGTTCATACTTCCCGATGAATACTGTTCATAGAATCCAACGATTACTGTTCACGTTTTCTGACGAAGAACCACCGTCATAGATCTTGATTTCGACTACGAACCTCAAACTTTGTTGCTCCCAAATTCCTCTGTCAACGGACTTGATCAGTAATTATGATTTAATTCTTGCCAACTGTACAAAAATTTACCTGCTGTGTTCGAAATTCTGGGAGTTGAAAGTAGCATGAGATCTAAATATTTTCACTCCTTTTTTTTTCAATATGTAGTTTGATTTTTTTTTCAGACACTCTCCACATATTTCTAAGTTTTTGACCACAAAATTAAAATAATAATTTTCATATTTTTTTTGAATAAAAATACATATAACTAAAATTTAAATTTACACAAAGAAGTTTTTTTTACTTAAGCTATCAAATGATTTAAAGATGTTTGTAAACAAACTCAAACCACATATCAAAATAAACTGAGACAGTAGTACTCTCTCTGTCTCATATTTTATGCCATGTTTTGACATTTATGTAGTTAAATTGACTAGGTTTTGACGGATAACTATTTATTATTTTAAAAAATTGAAAAATATATTTTAAAGAGAATTAAATATATTTTCTAATGATGTAAGTTTTTAAATTTATTTAATAATAAATTAAGTATAATTTGTGATCAAAATATAATAAAGTTAATTACGGATTAGTCAAAATATGACGTATAATATGAGAATTGGGAGTAAATTTCAAGCATATGAAATTGAACTCCAAAGATTCACGAAAAAATTAAGTTTGGTTAAACACACATGTTTATTGAACCCCATTACAGTAAAATGAATTGAGACTCAGAAATCGTGCAAGTTACATTTAAAATTATTATGATTACAAAATCTAAATTTTTTACCATTAAAGTCGTCGTAGTTTAAAATAGTGTGAGTCTTAAAGAACATCTTTTTATCAATGTGCACTTATAAGTGGACTTATGACTTTTAAGTCCCTATCTTATTCTATCTTATCAATTTATCTATGTAAATCATAATTCCTGAATATATTTTACATTAATCTGCCTTTCTTAACCTTTTCAATTAAGTCAATTTTCATACTAAAATAACCGAGACAGGGGTTCAAATGTAATTCTACTTTCTATATACAATATTCAAAAAAAAGCCACGTAAGCAATCGTGACTGATTTCTCCATCATTATTGCCAGATTAGGTGTAACTCTGTTTAGACTCCTTAATCAGTGAATTTAAAATTAGGCTTATGTTCTAATATTCCATATCGATGGTGTTCAGAGAAATACATGTAATTTTTACTTTGCTTATAATAATTTTCTTTTAAGATCCGCATAATATCTCGACCACCATCACACAAGCCACCGAATACTTCAAATCACAATTTTCACACATTCAAAACATAATAATTAATTATAATATGGATATATTACCAAGAAATAGGGGAAGACCTAAAAAGGAAAGTTCTTTTATAATTGATCAAGGTTCTCTAGCATCTGCAAGCGACGTTAATTTAAAAAAAAAAGGCGGGCCAAAGAAAGTAGATGTTCTTCCGACTACAAGCAATCGAGAGCGATACAAATTCCCTAAATTTTTTATTGAGAATCACACTGCAGGTATAAAGTTTTATACTTCACCTAAGGATTGTTATTTTGATGAACAATTTTTTTTAATTCATACCCTTATGTGTGTATGACCAAGAGCGAACTTTGTGAAATTTAGCAACCAATTCCGATACAAGTGTGTTCAGCATGAAAAAAGATAAGAAAAATGTAGAGCACAACTTAAACTCTTCACATCATGTTACTACTTATATGAAACCTATATTTCAAACAAGTAAATGTTCTTGACCATGTCAATTTCCCGGTCATGTTTAAATTTGCATACAGTTAATCCTTGGTTAGTCTCATTGATCATATTTTCAATGTTCTACCAGAGGAGTCAATATTGTTATACTAATCATCTCATATGTAAATGGAAATATTAGTCATTGCTGTGAACTTTGTGAATACAAGTTATACAACTCCCGGGACTCCAAGTTTATTTACCGACATATCAAGTCCATTATGTAGCATCGTAAATCAAAACAGTCGGTTATATCAGAATTAATAGCATGGTCTTATATATAAACCAAAATAGCTAGAGTTGCAAAATTTACTAATACACTATTTTCGTATTTGACATAACACAGATAATCAAATTCTCATGAAGCCTGCAGTTCCATCAGAAGACATCACTAATAAAAACTGTACAAAAATACTAATTGTGTTCATATGTCTACTTGATGTTTTTCCTATATTGTTCCAGGTGTTCCAAGAGTGCTTCATAATCATAATTCATGGGGTGGTCAATCACGGTCATCGAGTGCATGCCAAGGTTCTTCTTTAATTAATCAAGGTTCAACTGTGTCTGCAAGCGGCATTCACGTCAAAAAAAAGGCAGACCAAGCAAAGTAGATGTTCTAACAAGTTCAAACAATCGAAAGCGATACAAATCCACTAAGTTTTTCACGGAGAATTAAACTCAAGGTATTAAGTGCTTGTACTTCCAATATATATTTGTTATTTGGTTGTATATTTATTGTCCAAATTCTTGCCCATATGTATTTTTTACCAAAATCAATATTTGTGAATATTAGAATCCTATTCTGATGCAAGTGCTTTTCGCGGACAAAAAGATAATCAGAATGTAAAGCACAACTTAAACACTACACCTCGGGTTACGAATATTTTGACTGATAGATTCCAAAATGGTAAGTGTTATTGACCCCATCATTTTCTCTGTCATGACATAATTCGCATATATAATATCCTTGATTAACGTACTACTAAACATAGATCATTTTAATGTATTGAATGAGATTTTAGAGTAGTCGATATTATTTTAAACCAATCACCTCATTAGACAATGGAGATATTAGTTAAATATTTAAAGATCTGATGACAGCAGGTGATTTAATTCCCAGTACTCCTTCAAGTTAATCGAATCACATATACCATCCATTATGTAACATCGCAAATCAAAAAACTACGTTATATTTATTTAATAGTCTGGACTTATATTTAACTCATAAAGCCTGGAGTTGCAAAATTCATGAACATGTTGTTTTAACATGTTGTTTTCTCAACCTACTTATTAAGTCCGTTAGAAGACGTCACAAATAAAAGTTGTACACTACTACTACAAATCGACATGTTAACCATTAGGTTAATATTCACAATTTAAAATAAATTTTATATTTCATTTACCACCTTTACATGAATATTTTTAGAACAAAATGGAGTGATGAGAAAAAGTAGCTTATAGTACTTGGTATAAATTACCACATGCAGGGCCAAAAATAAGGTTTTTGACCATATATGTCTTTCTGGTTATCAGTATATTTAAACAAATATTGTAATATCAATTTTTTTTACTACTTTTCACATTTTTCCATAACTTGAAAATTCAACTTGCATCAATTTTTTACATTATTATAATGAATCTTTCACAAAAAAAAATAATTAAAAAATGCGCAACGCTCGTGTGCTGAGCGCGGGCGAATAATACTAGTAATTTGATAGTCGGTCGATCGGTACTTGCTAAAATTAGTTAATTACCTTTAGTTAATTATTCTAATTCTAATTGATCAGTTATTGAGCAGTTAATTTCAATTCTAATTGATATTTGAATCAACTTCCTCTACCAATTTAAATTCTATTTAATATCAAACTCTATATCAATATTATTAATTGATATTAAAGTTCACTTATTCCACAATTTTATATTCTAAGTCGTATATAATTTTATATTATTCTAATTGATATTTTGTACTAAAATCAATTTAAGCAAACTAAATATAATTAGTTGAATTTGGTTGATATAATGTGCCTCGGGATAAGACAAATAATAAATACAATTGTTCCGGTTAAAAAATCATACTATTGAACTAGGATAAACAAGATAATATATATTAGTCATCCAAGATAAAAAAAATATTATACAATTAATTCAAGCTAATTATAATTAAAATATAATTTGACCAACTAAAACAAAATCATATATACTAATTATCCGGGTTAAAACAAAATTATATTACTCATCCAGACATAAAATGTAATTAAATTAATAATAATTAGTTGAATTTGATCTTAGTAATGTGCCTCATGCTAAAATAAAATAATATAAATCACTTATACGGGATAAACCAAATTAATATCAGATTAACCATAATTCGTATTCTATTGATATGAATCAAAAATTAATTTTTAACTAAACATAATTATTATTATTTTTTAAACACACATAAAATGATCAATAAAACTATATCGTTTAATGAGTAATATTGTATTTTTCAATAGCTCTTATACTTTATCGATTAAGTAATAAACTCTCTAAAAAAATATTTTTTGTTAAGCTTTTAACATAATGTAGACGTTGTATTTTTACTCTAAAAAACTATAAAATTGCTAAAATAATATTATTTTTCCCGGTATCGAGGTTATTATCTTAAATATGTTTAACTGTTCTGAAAAAATTATGAACATATACGTGTATAGTTATAATCATCATGAAGTCATGTCATTTAAAAAGAGTAAAAATAAAAAAAATAATGAACAAATTTAAGAATTCAATTCAAAAGATTTTTTTAATTATATAATATTAAAAAATATGTGTGCTTTATAGTAAAAAGAAAACATGGGAAGCCGGATATTTGAGTAAATAATTGTGTGACGTTAATTTTTTTTTTTATTTTTGTGATTCTTTACGTGTTTTACAAAACTGTTTATTAAACGTTGCCATAATTTATTTAGCAAAAAAAACGTTGCCATAATTTAAAAAGGAAAAGGAGTGATGGAAAAACTGATATTTCCAGTACTGTTGGCTTAAATTTTTTAACAAGATGAATTATCAGGAAAATACGAAACTGGAATAGGAGTTTTGCTTCCCCTTCATTTGCTTTTCAACTTGTGGTTCGATGATAAAAAAGGCTCCTCCTTTTCGCATGTTGTTTATGCTTACTCGCGAAGAGGACGAGGGGTTAAAGCAACTCAACATGCCCCAGAAAAACCCCATTTTAAGTTTATACGAAACAAGATGGATTGTTTTGTAAGATGCCTGAAGTTAAGTTTAACAACCCGAAAAAAAACTTAAAATAATATTATTTAAATATAAATTCCATAAAATTCAATAAAATTCTACAACTCACTCCCAATTCATAACTTACAATTCTTAAAATAAAATATAACTAAATTATAAACACACCAACAAACTCTAACAAAAATTTAGAAAAATTCCAAACTACTCAAAATTTCACAACTTGCACCTTTCCTATAAGCTAGCATAATAACCCGTGCGAATTTTCTAGATTTTTTTTTACACCATACAATTATATTAGTAAAATTTTGATCGTTTTCTTATTGATAAATATTGTATAACGTCTAAAATATATCAAATACAAGTTGAGTATATATCAATTTGTATGATTTTTATGTGAACATTAATAACGTTCGTAACGTTTTTAATACATCTCATTAATCATAATACATATTTTCTTGTTTGTGTCGTGTAATTTGTATTTACTGAATGAATACAAGCAGGTTAGTCACTGTACGTGTAAAAAGAAAATATTAAAGTTAATCCATCAAATATTGTCAATATGTTTATAAAAAAAACTAAAAATTAACATATATGTATATTGGAGAGTCGAGTAAATTTTTTGAGTTTTGGTCAAATAAACCCGGAGTAATTAGATATTTTATTACTAAAGTCTTTACTAGTTTCCAATTACCTTGATTAATTTAAAAAGATTAGTAATGCATAATTAAATTGGTCAAGACCTGCAATCGTAATATTCAACAAAGTAGAATTTACACTACAATTTATATAAGTTTATTTTTTAAGAAAAATGTTATTTTTTTAATTTAATGTGTATGTTGATTTAATATCATTGCTAATGTCTTAATTCATTAACTAAAGTTGATCTCGACCGAGTACTTAGACTTTAATCCTCTATACAAAGTTAATTTTATAAAATGTCAGAAAATTATCAATTCATAAATTAAATTGACATAATCTATTTAGTATTTAACACATTGAGAAAAAATATAAATTTAATTGATCATTCTTATTTTCAGAACACACTACACCATAAGTGCACATAGGCAACCCCTACTATACAGTTGCATAAGGCCCAAATGGTGTTGCATCAGGTAATAGGCAACACCAGGGGAGGTTGCCAATGTGGAAGTGGCCGTAGACACCTAAGAGTATCTCCAATAGAGGTTGCTAACAAAGTTGCCAAACCTTGACAAATCATTAAATATATTATGTTTTTAATTTTCTCTCATATCCATGTCACTCTTGACAATATTTATTAAAATTTTGCTCCAATAGTTAAGCAACTTTAAAGGTTGTCCATGTGGTCCCTCTATATTAATTTTATATTTAGTTCAATATAAAAATGGTTGAGTAATATACACTTTAGATGTTTTTTATGACTTTTTGCTAATTTAGGAAGTTGTCAAGGGGTTGCCAAATTTTGGCAACCTTGGTAGGCAACCTTTTGGCAACCTCCTAACTCCAATAGGTAGGCAACCAAGGGTGCCATGCCACATAAGTTTGCCAACCCCTATTGGAGATGCTCTAATGCAACATTTTGTGCAACACTTGAAAGTATTTCATCAGGTGGATTTTGCATCAGTAAATCACCTATTGGCAACAACAGAAAGTGTTGCATTAGACCTGACAGGATAGTACACTTGGTCCTACGTGGCAACTGACACATCAGATGCCATGTCAGCAATAGAGGATCCCTAGAGCCGCATCAGCATGCCACGTCAGCACACCACGTCAGCTGGGTCCCATCCTGCCACGTCAACTTTGGGGACCATAATGCCACATCAGCATGCCACGTCATATGTGGGGCCCACATTATTTATGCAACACCATTTTGATGCATATGCAACACTATTTTCATTCAATTGCAACAGTATATACCACATTATGCAACACCATTTTTTAAATTGCAACAGTCTTATAATCAAATGTAACACAATGAAAAGCAATATGCAACATCATACTATGAAATATGCAACACTAGAAGACATAAAAATTTGGCCATAATTTGTCTGTTTTTACATGATACCTGACATAAGTGGCATCCAACAAAAACAACAATATCAGGCATCCAACAAGTTTTAAACATACAAAAAATACTAAAATACATACGCCCAGTTCTAAATTTAAAATACCAAAAGTACATCAAATATTTCTTCAAATGAACAAAGATATCAAAGAACTAAGTCACTAAGAAGTTGTGCCTTGAGTGCCTTGAATGACTGTAGTACCGTTTTCCTCTTGATTTCTGCAAACCGTGGTACATCTTCGAATGAAAACCTTTTAAAAACAGACCCTGAGGCGATGTTGATGCAAGGAAGCTAAATGGAACTTTAGCCTAGAAAATAAAAATGAACAGAATAAGAATAACAAGATTCACCATCTGATAATAAAAAATTAAAAACATGCAAGACTAATCAGTAGAAAATTAGTTTTCCCCATAGGTCCAGAATCCAGATTCTTGTGAATAATATTAATGATACTAATTTAGACAATTTTATAAAGCACTAGTTGTCAAATTTTAATTTATAGTTAGCTTATATGAATTGAATATAGTCTACCAACTTCACATTCAAAACCTAATGAACTTCAACCTCTCTTTTTTCCCAGTACAGCTACAATTTAATCTCTTATATTCAACAATTGTGTAAAATTATTATATACCTTTTTCCTTTCCAAAAAAAAAGCTTTTAAATATAGTATATTTTACAGATTTTGCTAGCCAGATTTGTGATCTTCCCAAAAAGACACCCTAGATAAACAGCAATAACAAAATAATATTTGCATTAGACATTTAAAATTGCATGTTTATACTTCTATGACAAACTGCAATTCGTCTTTTAAGTACCAGATTATCTAAATGCAATGAATCACGCTAGACAAGGAAGATTTATCAAATTGCCCAACATTTTCTCAGCAATTGAAATGCGAGTGTGTCGGTATATATATAAACTAAAGGAACCAGTTTTAGAAAAAACATAGACACTGTCTGCAAAGGCTAATATTTGCAAGCATGAACAGTTTGTCAGCGGCCAAGCCATAACTTTTATTACAAATAGCTTAAGACCATAACTATGATTACACAAGACACCTACAAGCTAAGTTGCATAGTGTTTTTGAGTACGTTACCAAAGGAAAGTGGATCACATTTTTTAAAAACCCCAAACTTCTTACACATAGTATGTACAGGCTCAGGTTGTACATTATGGCACCTAGAGGAAATATGAGACTGGAACTGCAGAATCAAAAGTTATGTTATGCCAAGATTTACTTCTATGATTCAAAAACCGACAAGTATTTGACATGCATAATTTGATTCAAGCCCATGATTTAGTACTTAAACAAACTTAAAAGCACACAATATCCTCAATAGCTTATATAAAGAAACATGAAATGATTATTAAGATATGTACCAGTCAGCATCTCAATAATGTTGTAAGCAAAACCTCAAGAATAGACTCATAGGATATTGGACCTCTAGTTTCTGGTTCCCATTGTTCAAAGTCTATAAGTCATATCTGAACTCCTCAATGGTATCCCCTTGGTATAATATATATCATGTCTAGGGGTTAAGTTTTTCACCTCAACGCTTCCTCTTTTAATCTGAAAATTTATCAAACATATGTGTCAGGAAAGGCAACATAAAAGAAACAATAAAACAGTTGCTCACATTAAAAGTTACATATTAAGTTGTGATATGCAGACCGTCTAGGCACTCACATTTAAGTAAATGTACATTGATAATGATCCCACATACATATGCACACACTATAATGAGTTTATAACCACTTTGAAATTCTAGCTGATACCACAATGCTAGTTGTCTAAAGACACACTTAAACATCCAACTAAAATTTTTAACAATTGTAAAGGTATTAAACACATGATCATTAATCAAAATTCACAAGAAGGTACATGAAGACCCAATGTCGAGCTAGATATAATGATTTTGTAATTAGAATGTAATATTTAGGTACTCACAGAACGCGGGATTTGTTTGGGTTGTATTTTGGATTTCTTGTTGGCTGTTGCAGAAGTATCAGCCTCACCATCAGACGAAGAGTAGGCATCAAGTGTCAATGCTGAAGGACCACTTTTTCCAGTCCATAGATAAGATCGAGTAGGCGGTGTAGCACTGCCCGCCATAGATGTTGCTGATCTGCAAAATTATTATCCACAATCTGCATTACTAGAGTAGAACTATAGTATACCATTTAAAATTTACCAGTGGGTGAGTATTCAAATTGAACTAATAAAATGTCCGCAATTGATCATTTCAAAACAATAATCAAAAAACGTTACCACATACGTGAAATAGAAGTTGGTGGGAATTCTGCGTTGATCATTTGTTGAAATTGCAGAGCCATCATCATCATTTTCCTTTGTTGGCTTTAGAGGTTTCTTGGCATCTTTAATCTGTTAAACAACATACAAAATTTATATTATTCAAATGTAAAAACAAGACTACAAGGACCATTAAGATAAGATATGAAAACAAGGAATTGGCTGAACTTGTTGTATAGAGCTGAACAATTAAAAATATCATGACATAAATTAATAAATACATTATCTTTTCATCAAGTTGAAACCAGATACATTATAGTTCCGAATCAAAGCAAGTTTTTTTTGCTAAACGGGCTCTTAAACTAGCTACTAATGCATGTTTAGTCTCTAGTAAATTTTTATAAGTACTCAAACTTTTGCTAAAAATTGTACTCGGTAAATTGCTATAGAAAATATTAAAACAAATTTAGATTAATACCAGGGCAGTGTAGTACTGTGTTGGTGACAATCAAAGTGAGGAGGAACAAAAGAGAGACACCGCGGCTAGATTTAGAGCGAAAGTTGGTGACAATCTGTGGGATTTCAGCAACTCCCCAACTGATTAAACTCGACATACCAAAATCAAATGAGAGTTTGTCTCTGCTGTCACCCAAACAGTCTTTGAAATATTCATCAACCCAACCAACACAAGCTCTTCTCTCCTTGACGCAATACGAAGTCGTAGAATACACTCCTGAGTTCTTTAGCAACATCACTGATAATAATGGATTTTTCATCTTTGTGATCTCTCTCTGCAGCTTTTGGTCGGAAAGATTGACAAAAATAAAAATGACATTGTTATTTTTGTCAATCTTCAACACAGTTCTTTCAGTGTCCATATATTCAGGTCTCTCCCAGTAAACACGGTCCTTGTTTGCATCACCCACCTATGCATATAAACAAGCTCTATATTACTACTAGGAAGCCATATTTTGCTACAATAGAACATAATGTTATAAAAAAATAGAGATCTGAAGAAAAGGGAAGAAAATATTTACATGAACAAAGAAAGAGTACAGATTGCAGTTAAAGCTCGTCAAATACCTGAAAATCTCCACAATCTTCGGCTATAGCACATCCTGTTGTTGGGTAGATCATGTCATCGATAAAACTATTGTTATATGAACTATTTTCCTCTTCATCTTCGTACTCCGAAACTGGAATTTCTTCAGATACCCTAGCAAAATACAAACCCAATTCCTGAATCTCATCAAAACTGATAATTATCATTTGAGTATAGCTTGTAAACTCAGAAATCCAAAAAAAATGTCATGGACATTTTATCAAACATGTGGTTTTCATAAAAAACATAGTAAAAATTTAAATAAAACATGGAAGAGAAGAGAGCCAATAATACTCTAATTCTCATAACTTTCAAATTCTTTTACATTGTAAGGTGTACAAGATGCAGGAAGATAACAGAGACAACGCCATATTTATCAGACGAAGCCCAGATTTACAAATCAAAGATTTAAAACGAATGAGAATCAACCACCTTGTAAATGAATGAGAATCCAAAGAACAGCCTTCCAGTGCAAAGATATTTGGCCTCCTAGATTTACAGATATAGTTTGAGAAGGAGAGAGTGAGAAAATAAAGTAAAGTGAAGTGAGTTAAAAAGGAAATGAAAGTGAAGGGGGGGGAAATAGCCGCCCAAATATTTGGCATGGGGAAGTGTGCAGATCTGTGTTTCAATTTCTTGAAAATATTTTTTCAGTTTTTTTATTAAATATTTACAATTTTAAATATTTTAAGAAAATTGTATATCTAATATAAAATATATGTAAAAAATAACACGAAAATGATAAAATCAATTGGAACAATTATTCGTATAATTAGATCGTCGAAGAAGAATTTTTTTAGAAAAATAGAAATTATTCGGGATAAGAATCTACAAGGAACCCGTGTTGACCGTAATTTGACTATTATAAAAATACATGACATAAAATCTAATTTTTTTTAAAAAAAAAAATTACACATCTCTAAAATTAGTAGGTAACATCATCCGTACAGTTGGATCATCGAACAAGAATTTTAAAAAAATAGAATCATCACCCGGGACAAGACTTGGTAATGGGAACCCGTGTTGACCGTAATTTGACTATTATAAAAACACATGATCTAAAATCTAATTTTTTTGAAAAAAATAATACATCTCTATAATTAGTAGATAACATCATCCGTATGGTTGGATCGTCGAACATGAATTTTAAAAAAATTGAATCACCACTTGGGACAAGATTTGGTAACAGGAACCCGTGTTGACCGTAGTTTGACTATTAAAAAAACAGATGATATAAAATCTAATTTTTTTAAAAAAAATTTACAAATCTCTAATATTAGTAGGTAACATCATCCGTACGGTTGGATCGTCGAGGAAGAATTTTAAAAAAAAATAGAATCAGCACACAGGATAGGACTTGGTAAAGGGAACCCGTGTTCACCGTAATTTGACTATTATAAAAACACATGATATAAAATCTAATTTTTTTTAAAAAAATTACACATCTATAAAATTAGTAGATAACATCATCCGTACGGTTGGATCGTCGAACAAGAATTTAAAAAAAAATTAGAACCTCAATATAACTAATACTGTTGAAAATAGTCTAATTTACTAAGGCAATACTAAATAACCTATTACAACATTGCAAAGCAAATGCCACACTGACAGTGCCACGTCAGCATGCCACGTCAGAAAATAGTGGCCCACTGTGGGGCCCATACATGCCACGACAGCATGACACGTCAGCATGACACGTCAGCATGACACGTCAGCATGACACGTGGCATAACGCGTCAGCAGGTATGGCCCACTTTTAGGGGACCCACATGCCATGTCAGCAACAGTGGGTCCCCATGCCTGGTCAGCGTGACACGTCATCTTTTTAAAATTTATTAAATTAAAAAAATCTAATGCAACACTAGGAACTATATTGTTGCATGCTGCGCAACACTAACAACTTTGAGCAACAGTAGCTACAATGTATTGCAACGCTTTCTCCACTGTGTTGCAATAGACTGATAACTTTGTAGATAATGCAACGCTTTTAGTGCAACGCTGGCTAAAAAGCGTTGCCTATGTGCACTTATAGCGTAGTGACATAAAAGACTTTTGTTATTTTCTTCTAGTATATATATCAATAACTCAGAAATACACTATTAAAAGTGAATATATTAATATTGGTAAAGATAAAGTCACATGTGTGTATGTATGTAAATTATTATTTATTATATTTTCGAGTAAATTATATCGTTCTCATTTATTTATATGCTAGACATCTTGGTCATGTATACAAATAATTGTTATTCATTAAATTACTCAAATAACATGTATTTATGATTATTCAAAAATTCTATTTATCTAATAAATAAATTACAATTATTTATATATCGTAGTCATAGTAGCACTAACAATCAAACTATATCTATTTTTACTCAACAGAGTATCGGTCATAGATGTGACATAAAAAATATTTCATATATCGTAAAGACTAACTACTGATATTCAGAAGTTTTTTTTCAAGATTCTGAAGATAAATTTATACTAATATCATCATTCAAATCATTTTAAAGTTTCTTTCATTTATGATTCTAATATTTCTTTGTATAGTAACTTGATAAAATTGTATATTATTTTTCTAAAATTAATTTTTTTCAATTTGATGAATTTTTTTAAATATTAGTTGAACTTGTTAATTCTTTCAAAATATCAACTAATATTAATTTTTTTTTATTTGGATAGCATAACATTGATTAAATCAAATAATACAATATATTATAGTTTTAACCTTTTTTCAAATAATTCAAAATAGCTGTACAATATTTTCCAACACTAATTTTTTTTTGTAAATTTATTATTGCTAATTTTAAATATATATTTTTTAAAATATTGAATTCTATATATTTTCAAGTTTCTTATATATATATATATATATATGAGTTGAGTACGGGAGTCGATATATGTTCTGCAAGTAAAATAGTATAAAAAAATTTTGTAAAATGTATTATAATGTGAATCATGTTATACAAATATCACTATTTTAGTAAATATCGTACAAATCTCATACATTTGACAAGTTGAACATTGCAGAACATATGAATTTATAGAACATGATCAGTTTGAAGAACATACGGAATATGTTGTAGATCACGTAAATATTCAATATGCTGAACATTAATGATATAACACCATAACACACGTTTATATCATGTAGTTTATTATTTTAGTTTTTTAAATATTAGAAACATAAAACCTAAACCATTAGATTGAATTGTAATATAAATTTATGATTTTGGTCACCAGAACTCCACAAAAAATAGGGACTTTATTTATGATTACTTATAATAACCATATCAAATTGAATAATATAAAATTTAGGATTTGTCTCACAAATATTTGAATATAAATATATCTTTAATTAAATAATGCAATAAATAAATTGTTTTTTAATGAAGAAGCATCAAATGTCTTACCATTTTTCAAATAACATGTTAATGCAAATTATTAATTTTACTCTATAGTTGTAGTTTAATTTTTTCTAAAGAAAATGAAAAAAATAGGACTTATCCCACGGGAGGAGAATTTATGATAATGCATCCTGAGTCTGAATCTGTCACTTAAATGCGGTGTACCTTGGTTCACGTGATTTGCAGGCTATTGCGTGAACCCGTAGAGTTTACCCGGTGCGCACCCAAAGGGTAGTGGCTGCGGGTTACCTACGATAAAAAAATAGGACTTTAGGAGCACCTCTTTATAAATTCACCATCATTGAATACTATTTTAAACCTAATTTTTTTTAAGTGAAACATTAATAAACAAATCGATTTAGTATATATTCATAGTTTTAATGGAGTTTGTGACATCTCATGTCAAATTTTGAATATATTTAAATATTTGGTCAAGTTCCAGATATAATAATGTAAAACCAGTCAGTTAGTAATTTTGATAATAAATCAATTGACTTGATCGTATAAACACCTCAAAAAATATTAATTTTTATTAATATAAGATATTATAAAATTTATCCTTATTGGTAAGATATTCTCGTCGAGCTCTTAATTTAAATTTATTAAACCTAAATAGTGATGATGTATTTTCGGTTGGGTCATGTAGTCAAATTTCGAGTATTTTTTCAAAATGGGTAAAATTCTGATTTTGAAGCCAGTAATTTTGATACATATTATCAATTGACTTGATTCTATAAAAATGTCAAAGATATTAATTTTTACCAATATAAAATATCATAAAAATTTTCTTTGTTGGTAAGATTTTCTAGTCGAACTTGTAATTTAAATTAAACCTAGGTAGTGATGTGGTATTTACGGGCAGGTCATTTAGTCAAATTTCGAGTATTTTTTGAATAATGGGTCAAGTTCTAATTTTGAATTCGAAATAAATCGAAATACGCTAATTATAACTTATCTAAATATGTAGTACACATATATATTATTTATATAAGTGTATCTCTTTTCAACATATAAAAAATCAATTATATGTATAATTTATTTTATATTAAAAATATATATTAAAAATATATGAGACATACTTTTCAAATTAATTTTTTTTAATAAATAAGGGAATGATATATTTATGTACTATGCTTAATTTGATGATAGCTCTACGAATACTCAGAGAGGAACAATTATTTGCCAAATTCTCGAAGTGTGAATTCTGGCGGAATGAAGTACAGTTTTTAGGACATGTGATCAATAAGAGATATATATGTGGATATATATATCGGGACTTAATGAAGTACCTCGTAACTTCATTTCATTCAATAATATTTCAAAGATTGAATCTATTCAATTATTAACTTGTGGTCTCATCTATGGGACGAACTTTTGAAACTTATTATACTTTGAACAGTGGTAGCTCAAGTAGTTTTCTAAAAATGGTATAAGTATAGTGAAGTAATTGGTAACTTCATCTTCCTTTAAGCTTATATCCAGTAAGTAATTACCTTACACTTGATAAAAGATTTTAGTAAGTTATCCATTTAGATACTTGCATTATTGTTTACACTATATATTATCTTGCGAGCTGTAATGCTCACTCTTGCTTCATTTCTTCATCACACAACAATAGTTAGGAAAGATGGCCAGACTCAAGCAGACCCAGCGCAAGCGCGTGGGAAGCGTCCCGCGTCTTCCCGTTGATATCGTATCTGCTATAGCTGCAGAGGTATATCTATTTGTAGATCAGGCATTCTACTTTTGGGAATCAATTATGTATAATTATAACTTGTGGCAGATAATGGCAATTAACTGTAAACTTATCAAGTAATCATTTTGGGTTGTAATAACTTTTAAATTATGGATTCAAGGACTTGTACTTATTTCAATTTCATCTCTGAGACTATAACGTATTGTGGTGTGTGTTAGTGTGGGGTCACAGTATGAGGTTATTTATTATTAATTAAGTTAAGTGATATTGTGGAAAGAAAGACCGTGACGACCCGGATCCCCGACCCCGGATCTGGGGGTATTACAAAAATGGTATCAGAGCTAAGCGTTATAAACCTCAGAGATGATGCGACGATATAATAATAAACTCACAAAGATAATAAGAACTCTTGCCAAGTTCATAGTCGGACTACTTAAAGTAGCACTGACAGTTAAAACCCTTACGGGAACCCTTATAAGTATCATGATATTAACTTAGCTCGTTTAATGTGTAGGCACATGAGATAGAGGACCTAGAGATGTTCGAGCGTGAGCATGATGAGGCACTGCTAGATGCCGAGGATCAGGAGGAGCCTGAGATGGAGGAAGAGGAGGAGGAGGAGGAGGAGGAGGAGGAGGAGGAGGACCCCTCAGAGGAGTCAGAGACGGAGGTTATTGCGAGTTCAGATGAGGAGGACCCGGATGAGGTCCTAGTGGCTGAGGAGCATGTCGGAGCTATGGTAGAGTACACTGGTACCCCTTTACCCTCACTCCCGGTGGTCAGAGCTCATACCCCTCCACCACTATCTTGGAGACCCTATGATGACAGCTCAGAGACCCATACTCCCAAGCCTAGGCAGACCGAGGAGGCACCCCCAGCGGCTCCGGATTCACCACCTCTCGACCCTGCCCATAGGCAGTCTTTGTTAGCTCACGGCTATGTTCAGGATGTACTGAGGACTCGAGTGGCTGTTGCTGAGGCCCGGCTGGATGAGGTCAGGAGGGAGTTGGATGCGGAAAGGGCGGGTAGGCATGCCCGAGCTTATGAGACTAGGGCTACTATACCCCGATCCTTGAGGAGGGAGCTCACGGCTCGTGCGAGACTCCGATCACTCCAGGGGGACAGGCACGGCAGGATTTCTAGGAGGCAGGCTGACTACATCTTCCGTCGTGCGATGGAAAGAGTGTGGGAGCTGACCCGCTCCGGTGTGTGATTCAGGACCAGTGATGGGGTAGTCTAGTCATCTAGTTAGTCGAGGCCATAGTAAGAGCCAATTTTCCGGGATAGTTGACTTGTATATAGCATCCCTTTCTCTGACTAGACAGATAGACTCTTGTGTATCACTTTTGGGCAGATGGCTGTAGAACTGTTGTACTTTTGACCAGATCAAACTATGTATTTCTCGCATTATGTATATATTTGTTTCCTTTCAGTTCAGTTCTTTAGTGACGAGATCACTGTTTTTATCGTTATTATTACTACACTTCTTATTAAAACTGTCATAATATAATAGAATTGCGAGATACATTCTCCCCAATATAGAACTGTGCAAGGCACAATTTTATGTATGATTGTAACCTAACGTTGAATTTCCCAAAAATTTATCGGTATCATACCGCCAAGAAAGATTGGAACTAGGGCGAACCCTGGATCTGAGGACCAGGGAAGCCATAACCAGGACGGTAGGAACCAAGAACACAGTGAAGAGGAAGATGAGGATTATGTTGAACAGGATGACTCCCTGTATGAAGAGGAGGAGGAAACATTTGATGTTGAAGGATTTGAGATAGAGGCTGAAGAAGGAAAAATTGAGGTTGAGCAACCAGTACCAAACCCAGGCATGGATCCCATGGGTTAGTTCATGCAACTACTAAGGCAGAACTTGGAACGTCAACCCAACCCACCCCCTCAAGGAAATAACAATGTTGTGGCAAACTCTTTCAGGGCTTTCAAGTCCCTTAAGCCCCCTGAGTTCCACGGATCAGCCGACCCAGTTGAGGCAAGGGCATGGCTAAAGGAAATGGAGAAATCCTTTGAGATTCTGAGTACCGATGAGGCACAGAAGACTGTATTTGCTACCTACCTTCTGAAAGGAGAGGCCAACTACTGGTGGGAGGCCAAGAAAAATATGGAGACAGATGCTATTATAACCTGGGAGAGATTCTGTCAGTTATTTTTGGGAAAGTATTTCCCGAGGTTTATGGAGAACCAGATGGAGCTCAAGTTCTTGGAGCTAAAGCAGAATAATTTATCTGTGGCAGAGTACGAAGCAAAATTTAATGAGTTATCAAGGTTTGTGTCGGAGTTTGTGAGCACCGAGGAAAAGAAAGCTAGGAGGTTTCAGCAGGGACTGAAACCATGGATTCAGAATAGGGTGGCAATCCTTGAGCTTACTGATTATGCCACTCTGGTGCAAAAGTCAACAATTGTAGAAGCCGGAAGTGAACAGATGCAGAAGGAAAGAGAGAAGAAGGGAATAAAGAGAAAAAGTATGAGCATGGGTGGAGGTTCCGCAGGAGGGAGCCTCCCAACTAGATTTAATAGAGGAGCAGTGTCCCTACCGGGAAAGAACACTGGGTTTAAGCGGCCAATGAGTGTGAATGTGAGCCAGAGCGGCCCGAAGTCAAGAATGTCCTATTCCAACCAGTCTCGACCCCCATTTCCAGCCTGTAACACTTGTGGAAGTGTGCATTCTGGGGAGTGTAAAGGAAAGCCAGTAACCTGCTTTAAGTACGGTCGAGAGGGTCACTATTCAACTAAGTGCCCTTCATCAACCCCTGCTGTCATTCCAACCACCACTTGTCATCAGTGCGGACGCCCGGGTCATTGGAAGAGGGAATGCCCAATGAACAAACCAGCAGCTTCAGGAGCAAGCAGAGCTGCTTCTAATAAGCCACCTACTGCGAGGAATTTCAACATGACAGTCCAAGATGCTATGAAAGACTCAGATGTGATAGCAGGTACCTTTTCTCTAAATTCAATCAGTACAAATGTTTTATTTGATTCTGGAGCAACTAAATCTTTTATATCAAAGGACTTTGCGCATAAATTAAGACTTAAGGCTGAACCCTTGGTAGAACCCTTACAAGTGGAAATAGCCAACCATGAAATTATTCCTGTTAACCAGATTCACCCCGCCTGTGAGTTAGGCATAGGGGAAAAATATTTTAGTGTTGATCTGATTCCTTTTAAATTAGGGGAGTTTGATGTAATTTTGGGAATGGACTAGCTATCTAGCAATGATGCTCAGATAGACTGTAAGGGGAAGAAAGTTAAGTTGAATATCCAAGCGAAGAAAGAAGTCATATTTAGAGGAAAGAGGCAAACACAAAAATTTTTGACCATGGCCCAGGCCAATAAGATGCTACGAAAAGGGAATGAGGCTTACCTAGCCTATGTGGTGGACACGCGGAAGGAGGTGTGCAACTTGCAAGATATTCCGGTAGTCAACGAATTTGAAGATGTCTTCCCACAAGACCTTCCGGGATTACCACCCGATAGAGTGATTGAATTTGCTATTGAGTTGGCCCCAGGGATGGCGCCAGTTTCAAAGGCACCTTACCGGTTAGCCCCATTAGAAATGAAGGAATTAGCTACCCAATTGCAGGAACTTTTGGATAAGGGTATGATAAGACCCAGTGTGTCTCCGTGGGGAGCACCAGTGTTTTTTGTTAAGAAGAAAGATGGGAGCATGAGGCTGTGCATCGACTACCGAGAGTTGAACAAGCTAACCATAAAGAACAGGTACCCGTTACCTAGAATAGACGATTTGTTCGACCAGTTAAAGGATGCTGTTTATTTTTCCAAGATTGACCTGAGAACTGGATATCACCAACTAAAGATTAAACCCGAAGATATTCCCAAGATCGCGTTCCGTACCAGGTATGGGCACTATGAGTTCTTGGTAATGTCCTTTGGATTAACTAACGCCCAAGCGGCTTTCATGGATTTAATGAACAGAGTATTCAAGAAGTACTTGGACAAGTGTGTGATAGTTTTTATCGATGATATTTTAATCTACTCAAGGACCGAGGCAAAACATGCAGAGTATTTCAGGATAGCTCTAGGAATACTCAGAGAGGAACAGTTATTTTCCAAATTCTCGAAGTGTGAATTCTGGCGGAATGAAGTATAGTTTTTAGGACATGTGATCAATAAAGAAGGAGTATTGGTCGACCCCTCCAAGATAGAGGCGGTCTCAAATTGGGAAAGGCCAACCACACCCACAGAGGTAAGAAGTTTCATAGGATTGGTCGGCTACTATCGTAGATTTGTACAGGACTTTGCGAAGATCGCAGCCCCTTTGACACGACTTACTCGTAAGACAGAGAAGTTTGAATGGACGGAAAAATGCGAGAACAGTTTTCACGAATTAAAGAAACGGTTGGTAACGGCCCCAGTGTTGGCATTGCCAGACGGAAAAGGAGATTTTGTGATATATAGTGACGCGTCGCACAAAGGATTAGGGTGTGTGCTTATGCAGAACGGTAAGGTGATTGCGTATGCATCAAGACAGCTGAAGGAATACGAGATTAGATATCCTACTCATGACTTGGAGCTCGCGGCAATAGTTTTTGCCTTAAAAATTTGGAGGCACTACTTGTATGAAGAGAAGTGTAAGATTTTCGTAGACCATAAGAGCCTCAAGTACATATTTACGCCGAAAGAGCTCAACATGCGCCAGAGGAGATGGCTAGAACTAATCAAGGACTATGATTGTGAGATTCTCTATCATCCAGGGAAAGCCAATGTGGTGGCTGATGCCCTTAGCAGGAAGGAAAGACTCAAAATGATAATGACTTCGGAGGAATTGATAAGGGATTTCGAGAGAATGGAAATAGAAGTAAAGGTAACCGGAGCTGGAACTGAAAAGCTGTTTGAGATCTCGATGCAGCCAGAGTTATTGGAAAAGATTAGATTGTGCCAAGAGAAAGTAGTGAATGAAGGCAGAGAGTCAATGACTGGAGAAGAGATCCATACTGAGAGAGATGATAAAGGGATAATGAGGTACTCCTACCGGATTTGGGTTCCGAATGTTCAAGAGCTTAAAGACGAGATTTTGGATGAAAGCCATAGTTCAAGGTATTCCATTCACCTGGGAAGCACCAATATATATAGGTATTCCCACACTATATAGTGCATAAGAAAATGAGTTTCGGAATAGATATTACGAATTTACGTACCAAATAAGTGTATGTAAACGCTATTAGTTTTCGAAGAAAACGAACTTTGAAAAATGACCATAATTACGACTTATCAAGGATTACGGGAATCACAATGTAAGTACGAGATTAAAATCCTACGGATTTATATTCAATTAGGATAAATAAAAATATAAGGGATAGAAACGAAAAGAATTACATTGCGAACCATTTACGAATAAGTATTACGGAGAACGTTTAAGTAACCGAGCGAACGCGTAATCAATTAATTAAACGTAACGTACTAACTAAACCATGGTAAGGAAGTAACCATGGTTACTTCATCAAATAGTGAGCTAACCCTAGGATGACCAAGCTAGCTAGCAAATAGTGTGCTAAGGAGCTAACCTTGTAGTTTAGCTTGTAAGCTAGCAAGCTACAAAGATTTGTCCATGGATTTGGAGACAAAGAATAAACCTAGAATGCTATACTAGGAAGAATAAAAATCAAGTTGCAAGATATCAACTCACCTTCCAAGAAGCAACCTAAAAATTCTTCCAAGAGAAGCAACCAAGGGCTATAAATACCCCCCCCCCCCACCCCCATTTTTCTCTTCCATTCGGCAATTTGAAGAAAAAAAAAGAAATGGCAATTCAAAACTCCAAGCTCTAGTTCTTGTAAAATCCTACAAATATTTCCTAAGTCTCCTAGCAACTAAACTAAGGTAAGAAAAATCTTTCATCTCTTTTTATCAAGGTTTGATGGGTGGAATAAATTCAAGAAGTTCACTAGTGAATAGTGTGAATAGTAACCTCTCTTTGGTTCTTGATTTTTAATGGTGGTTTTAGGTTCCAAAAATCATACCAAGCACTTCCAAGCCTCCACCATCCTCAAGAACACATCTCAAGCTTTCAAGAAAGGTAAAAATCTTTGGCCTAACTTTATTTAAGGTTCATGGTTAAGATCCATTTAGTGGGTGTTAGTAAACCTAGCATACTAAGTGTTGTTTATGAAATCTTGATGATTAAGTTAAGTAGATTTAAGGTTGGTTGTTGTTGCCTCAAGAACATGATGTTCTTGAGAGGAGTTTGTGTTTTGATGATGATATGATGATTGTTGGTGGTTGTGTTGATAGTTAAGGCATAAACGAAACCCCGATCGTAAACGTAACTTCGTTAAAACCAACAAACTGTAACTGTAAGTTTCTGCAGAAAGTCTCGAAGTTGTAAACTGTATATTCTTGAGAAATAACCTTATTTTAAGATATACAATGTTATAAGGATCGTTTAGGCGCTTGAATCACTTAATTTCGATTTACGGATCAAAAGTTATGATCGTTTTAGTAAAAGTGTTTTACGCGACAAAAACTGCTACAAATCACGAACTTTGAAAATATAAAGGATACACTTAAAGTATTATTAAATCATGAAATTTTTACAGACAGTAACATGTGGAGTTTCCTAACTGTAATAAAAATTTCAAGTGAAAATAATGATTTCTCAATTTTATAAAAATGTCGGAGCCGAGACCGCGCGAGTAGAAACCGTAAGAATCCTTAAGCGGAGCCGACAATGATAATGAGAATGAACTCAAGATACTTAGGAAAATGAAGTGACCATAAAGTGTTTATGACTTAAAATAAATGTTAAGGGTAGTATGAGTTGAGAGGGTGTATAATGAGTAGCGCATGAATGTGAATTACCGTGAATTAGGGCGGAACCTAACGAAATGATATGTGTTTATGGTTATAGATTTCCGAGCGGAACCTAGAGCATCCTCCACCTCGAGATACCCAGGCAAGTTTACAAACCCAACTCCATTTTACTGTTGTATTGTGAAAAGATTGTTTTACTATCATCGCATAAATACTATGTTTGCCATGGTACGTAGTTTTGAATTTTCGCATGATATAGCGATGTTGTACGATAAGTATATAACGTGAAATGTTATTTCGCTTTAAGCGTAATGTATGATAGAAGACCGAGGGTCGGTCGGGATTTAAGATAAAACCCGGAAATCATTCTGGAGGTATTATAGGATGGATATAAGTCCATAATAGTATATTTTAAAGGGACTCATCGTCCACTTATGAAACACTAAAACACCTCGAACTTTTAAAACGATTTCCCAATGAGCATAGTCCCTCAACTATATTTTATTGATTCGGATATTAAATACTATATACGTATTCCTTTATTATAGGAGTAGTATACTTCAACGTTTATTTACTCAACCCGATTAATCATTATAGATTATTAATTATGTAAACACAAACTAGTTGAGGAATACTATTTAAATAAATCTTTTAAAAGAACAACTCATTCGAGGTATGATCAATATCAATTATCATTTAATTATTTATAGACTACTATTTAATTAATGATTATTTATTTAAGGATTGTTATTGATTTAAAGATCATAGATCCTGATATACCTTCTGATTTAGAAGTATCATTCGAATAATTTCAGATCGTCGGTGAATATTATCCCGACTTATTATTATATTGAATATAGTTTCAAGAAGAAACTTTTCCCCTTATTAATTATCTGTTGACAACGGTCAACTCACATCCCTAGTACTTCCTCCGAAATTCTCGGAAGTACGTATATACATATATATACACTTATATTCTAAAAAGATTAATTATCTCTATCAACAAGCAAAACGCTTGGGGAACTTCGATGTGGTTCAAGTTCCCGGGATGGATAGAATTATGTTGAAGGACAATGGAGGGGTAGACTCTGGTACTACGTGTGCTGGATGGGATACCAAAGGTACCGCAGGCGAAGGTACTTTGTGTACTCAGGAACTTGTGAAGTATGTGTATACCCGAAAATGGGACACGTAGCCCGAATGCGGCAGGGTGATACCCGAGAGATGACGGTATTAGTCCTTTTACTAGTAAAGAAGGTTACTTTCCGTAGGACGACTGATCATCGTATGCGGTGGCTCCTGTGAGATGTACAAAAATCTTCCAATTGGAATTGATATGCAATACCGTAACCCAAGCCTAGGTGCTGGGATTACTATTAAGGTATTCGCAGGTTATAAAAACCCCCTTAAAAGAATTATTCTCATAAGAAGGTGTGGGACACCGAGAAATCTACTTTTAAATAAAATATATATACAATATATAATGTTATTATACAGTCATTTTCATACTGTACATTATTATGCTGAGCATCTTAGCTCACACTTGTTTTCTTAAATTGACACAACACAACAGTGAATGAAGATGCCTGCCATGAGAACCACAGCCAGGAAACGGGTAGGAAATGGCCAGCTGTTCCGTAGATTGTTTGGTGCAGTACCTCAGGTAGTCGGAATAAGCTGGACTAGTTTTCAGTTGTTTATAGTTCGGCTTATTTATAAGTATGGTTTATGTAAAATAAGAAATAAGAAGCGTATATTCGGCCGGCGGATTAACCTTACTTAAAGGTCACCCCTGGTAAGACTAATTACATTTGGGTTGTAATAAAATTTCTCTAGTAATGATGGTTCGTTTCCAAGACAATAACCTGTAGTGTGTGTGTGTTAAGTGTGGGGTCGTGAAGCGTGAGTATTTACATATTGTAGTTTGAGTTGTGTGAGATTAGATAGCGTGGCTTCCGAGACTCCTGACCCCGGGTTTTGGGGCGCCACAGAAATGGTATCAGAGCCTTAGGTTATCAAATCTTGGAAACGATAGGATATAAAATATGTAGACCTAAGCATAATAAAACAATCAATTAGAGTTCAAGTCGAGTTCGTCATCGGGCTACACGGGTAGTCTTGACTATTTTACCCTCAAGGGAATTCCAACTCTAAGTTAGTAACACCTTGCCTATTGTGTCAGGTACCAGTGGAGCCTAGGAGGGAGGTTGACCCTGTTGATGATTTGATGATTCCTGAGCATAACCCTATTCCCGAGCCAGAGAGCCCACCCATTGATGATTTAGACGATGACCCTACTGAGGATGTCCTAGAAGAGGAGACTAAGCTTCCTATCCCCGTAGCTAATGGCGTAGTATGGAGAGATGTAGAGATGTACCCACACCAGGCTATTTGCTCTCCTACACCACCCCCAGGGATCCCGAGCCCTATGTCCTATACTGATGACGATGATGAGGAGGCGATACGCGCACAGTTCCATGAGGTCCAAAACATATCCTCTAGCGACCCAGACTCACCTCTACCACCACCGGCGACCATGCATGTAGTCGTACACGACTGGGTAGTGAGTCAGCTTAACGCTGAGATCACGGCGGCGTCTGCCCGCATTGCTGAGTTACGCTAGGCACTGACAGCTGAGAGAGCTACCCGACTAGGATACACCGGAGACTTCAGAGCTGCTTCCCCAGCCATAGCCCGTAGAGAGATCAATGGGATCGAGCTCCGTACCAGGGTTCAGATGAGGATGACATCAGTGGGAGGATACATCCCGGTAGTCGATGCAGAGATGATGATTGCAGGAGCGATGAGGAGGGTGCGTGACCTCACTCGCAGTGATAGTGACTGAGAGATTAGTGACTAGATGTAGACCTTGAAGAAGGCTGAGTAACTTGTCACCAATTTTGATAGGATTGCTAGTAGTAGATAGCGTTCCTAGCCTTTCAGGGTACACGGCTTATGTATTTTCCTTTCAGTATTTAGAACAAGCAGCGATAGATTGTATTCAGACATGTATGAACTCGGCTAGTTGTTTCATCCCCAAGATATAATTGGGAGATCTTATGAATATATATCGAAACAGTTATTAAAGAATTGATGTCTATATTAATGCACTTTATAAAACCTGTTAAATAATAAATGACGTGCTTATATATGAATAAAATAACCTAACTGTCATAATCATGTGACCAATTTTCCTTATCAGAGTAATGCCACCCCGTAGAAGAGGAACCAGGGCACAACCCGCAGAGTCTGTTAACCAACAACGAGGTGACCCAGTAGTAAATGAGGGAAGTGAAGAAGACATAGACTATAATGAATATGATGAGGAAGAATATATAGAAGAAGAGGCTGAGGATACCCATCAGGGAGGGAACCCCGTGAATGAATTTATGGAACTGCTAAGAGCAAATCTGAACCAATAGCCTATTCCACCACAACCCCCTGTTGCCCAACAGACTGCAGCTACTGTCTTTAGAGCCTTCAAGTCCCTCAAACCCCCAGAGTTTCTAGGATCTGCTGACCCCGTTGAAGCACGGGCCTGGCTCAAAGAGATAGAAAAGTCCTTCGAGATACTAGGAGTTGAGGAACGACATAAGACCATCTTCGCTTCTTACATGTTGAAAGGAGAAGCTAACTATTGGTGGGAGTCCAAACGACACCTAGAAACTGATGCTGTGATCCCATGGGATAGATTTACCCGACTGTTCTTAGATAAGTACTTCCCTAGGTTTATGGAAACCCAGATGGAGATTAGGTTTCTGGAGTTGAAATAGAATAAGATGACCATGGCAGAATATGAGGCCAAATTTACTGAGTTGTCTAGATTTGTGCCTGAGTTTGTGAATACTGAAGAAAAGAAAGCGCGAAGGTTCCAGCTTGGTCTGAAACAATGGATACAGATAGAGTAGCAGTGTTAGAACTGACAGACTATGCCACCTTAGTATAGAAAGCCTCGATTGTTGAAGCTGGTAGTGAGCAGACTGTGAAAGAAAAGGAGAATAGGAAGAGGAAGATAGGAAGCCAAGGAATAGGATCCGGAAATAGGAGCCTTCCAAGTAGGTTCGTCAGGGGAGCGGTGTCCCAATCTGCAAGAGGCCCCGGATTCAGAAAGGCCCCAAGTGAGATCGTTGGCCAGGGCGGCGGATAATCTAGGGCAACATTTCATAGCCAACCACGTGCCCCAATACCAAAATGTCGAACCTGTAAGAAGAGGCACCTTGGAGTGTGTAACCAGACAAGAGCCCCTCTGAGATGTTACCTGTGTGACCAAATCGGGCACCTTGCCAACAGTTGCACCCAGCCCAAAGTAACGTGTTTCCAATGTGGGAAGGTAGGACACGTGAAGCGGGATTGCCCAACGTTGAAGCCCCCAGCCTCAGGAATGAGTAGAGCTGCATCTAACCGACCTCCAGCCACTTGGACCTTCAACATGACTGTTCAGGATGCTGTCCGAAACACTGAAGTGATAACAGGTACCCTTTTGTTAAATTCCGAACATGCAAATGTCCTATTTGATTCTGGAGCAACCAAGTCTTTTATATCTCAAGATGTTTCTAGAAAGTTAAAACTTAATGCCATACCTTTATGTGAGGTATTACGAGTGGAAATAGCAAACAAAGAAATAATCCCTGTAAATCAAATATACCCTAAGTGCAAGCTGAAATTAGAAGAGGAGATTTTCGAGGTCGACTTAATACCATTCGCGTTAGGAGAATTTGATGTGATATTAGGAATGGATTGGTTATCTCGTAACGGAGCGCAAATAGATTGTGAACAGAAGAAAGTTAAGATAAGAGTGCGGAATGATAAAGAAGTAGTGTTTAAAGGTCAACGACAGAACCAGAAATTTTTGACCATGCTTCAAGCAAAAAGATTATTGAGGAAAAGTAACGAGGCCTATTTGGCTTATGTGATAGATACCCAGAAGGAGGTCCCCAATATACAAAATATACCCATAGTAAATGAATTTGAGGATGTATTTCCAGAAAACTTACCAGGATTACCACCTGACAGAGGAATAGAGTTTGCTATAGAGTTAGCACCAGGGACGACGCCAGTATCCAAGGCCCCATATAGGTTAGCCCCAGTTGAGATGAAAGAACTAGCTTCTCAACTGCAAGAATTATTAGATAACGGAATGATAAGGCCCAGTGTGTCACCATGGGGAGCACCAGTACTATTCGTAAAGAAAAAGGACGGCAGCATGAGATTATGTATAGACTATCGAGAGCTGAATAAGCTGACTATAAAGAATAGGTACCCTCTTCCCAGAATTGATGACCTATTCGACGAACTCAAAGGAGCTGTACAATTTTCCAAAATAGATTTAAGGACAGGATATCACCAGTTGAAAATCAAACCGGAAGATATACCAAAGACTGCTTTTCGCACTAGGTATGGACACTATGAGTTCTTAGTCATGTCGTTTGGATTAACCAATGCACCCGCAGCCTTTATGGATTTGATGAACAGAGTGTTCAAAAAGTACCTGGACATATGTGTGATAGTTTTTATAGATGATATTCTGATCTATTCAAGGACAGAGCAAGAACATGCAGAACATTTGAGGATAGTCTTAGAAATCTTGAGGAATGATAAATCGTATGCCAAGTTTTCGAAGTGCGAATTTTGGCTGAGAGAAGTTCAGTTTTTAGGACATGTGGTGAGTTATAAAGGAGTTTTAGTTTACCCCGCCAAGATAGAGGCGGTATCCAATTGGGAAAGACCAGCAACCCCGACAGAGGTTAGGAGTTTTGTAGGTTTACCAGGTTATTACCGGAGATTCGTGCAAGACTTCGCTAAGATAGCCGGTCCACTGACTAGACTTACCCGGAAGGCAGGAAAGTTCGTATGGACGGAAAAGTGTGAAGAGAGTTTTCAAGAACTGAAAAAGAGGCTGGTGTCAGCGCCAGTGCTCGCTCTTCCCGCTGGAAAGGGAGAGTTTGTGATATACAGCGATGCATCACTTAAAGGATTAGGATGTGTACTAATGCAGCACGGCAAGGTTATAGCGTATGCCTCTCGATAATTGAAGGAGTATGAGAGCCGATACCCTACGCATGACCTAGAATTAGCAGCCATAGTATTTGCCCTAAAAATTTGGAGACATTACCTATACGGTGAGAAATGCGAGATTTACACCGACCATAAAAGCCTCAAATATATTTTTACTCAGAAGGAACTAAACACGAGACAGAGCAGATGGTTAGAGTTGATAAAGGACTATGACTGTGAAATTTTGTATCACCCGGGTAAAGCCAATGTGGTGGCTGACGCCCTTAGTAGGAAGGAAAGACTCAAGATGATAATGACATCGGAGGAATTAGTTAAGGAATTTGAGAAGATGGAAATCGACGTAAGAATGACCGGTAAGAGAACGGAAGGATTATTTGAGATTAAGCTAGTACCAGAACTGACTACAAAGATACGAGTATGTCAGGAAAAGAAGATGAGCGAGGAAAAAGGGACATTGACCGGTGAGGAAGTGAGATGCGAGAAGGATGAGGAAGGGATCATGAGGTATGCATCCCGGATTTGGATTCCGAATGTACAAGAATTAAAGGACGAGCTGTTGCATGAAGGGCACAGCTCCAGATATTCAATCCACCCAGGAAGTACAAAAATGTACCGTGACCTTAAGGAGTATTATTGGTGGCCTAACATGAAGAGAGAAGTAGCGGAGTGGGTTAGCAAGTGCTTGACATGCCAAAGGGTGAAGGCGGAACATCAGCGACCTAGTGGACTGTTACGACCCCTAGAAATCCCGGAATGGAAATGGGAACACATAGCCATGGATTTTGTGACAGGCTTACCTAGGACAAAGACCAATCACGATGCTATATGGGTTATCATTGATAGACTAACCAAATCCGCGCACTTCCTGCCAATCAACGAAAGGTACACCGTAGACAAGTTGGTAGATATTTACTTGAAGGAAATTGTAATAAGACACGGCGTTCCTGTAGCCATAGTGTCAGATAGAGACCCGAGGTTTAATTCCCGATTTTGGAAAAGCTTCCAGGAATGTGTAGGCACCAGACTAAACATGAGTACCGCTTACCACCCCCAGACGGATGGACAAAGCGAAAGGACTATACAGACCCTAGAAGATATGCTGCGAGTATGTGCCATCGACTTCAAAGGAAATTGGGATGATCACTTACCCCTGATAGAATTTTCTTACAACAATAGCTATCACGCTAGCATAGGAATGCCCCCGTATGAAGCTCTTTACGGGAGAAGATGTCGCTCTCCCCTGTGTTGGGATGAAGTTGGAGAACACAAGCTATTAGGACCAGAGTTAGTCCAGCAGACCAGAGAAATGGTGAAACTCATCAGGAAGAGACTGGTAGCAGCCCAGGACAGACAAAAGAAGTACACCGATCAGACCAGGAAGGATAGGGAATATGAAGTAGGAGATTCGGTGTTATTAAAGGTATCTCCGTGGAAAGGAGTGATGAGATTTGGAAAGAAAGGGAAGCTGAGTCCCAGATTCATAGGACCCTTTGAAATTTTGAGGAGGATAGGACCTCTAGCTTACGAGCTCGCCTTGCCTCCTAATTTGCAACAAGTACACAACGTGTTTCACGTATCCATGTTGAGAAAGTACCATGTCGATGCCCGACATGTAATAGAGTACGAGCAGGTAGATTTACAACCAGATCTGACCTACATCGAACAGCCAGTTAGGATAATGGACCAGAAAGAACAAGTGCTAAAGAACAAGATGGTGAAGCTGGTTAGGATATTATGGAGAAATCAAAACGTTGAGGAATCAACTTGGGAACTTGAAGACACCATGAGGAATGGATATCCCCACTTATTTTCTAATTGATTCCGGGACGGAATCCTTGTTAGACGGGAAGAGTGTAATAACTCGAATTTTTGAGACCCTGTAAAACGTTTAATGAATAGTAACCCTGTCAGACGGGAAAACTTTTGAGCCCACACTATATAGTGCATAAAAAATGAGTTTCGGAATAGATATTACGACTTTACGTACCAAATAAGTGTATGTAAACGCTATTAATTTTCGAAGAAAACGAACTTTGAAAAATGACCATAATTACGACTTATCAAGGATTACGGGAATCACAATGTAAGTACGAGATTAAAATCCTACGGATTTATATTCAATTAGGATAAATAAAAATATAAGGGATAGAAACGAAAAGAATTACATTGCGAACCATTTACGAATAAGTATTGCGGAGAACGTTTAAGTAACCGAGCGAACGCGTAAACGATTAATTAAACGTAATGCACTAACTAAACCATGGTAAGGAAGTAACCATGGTTACTTCATCAAATAGTAAGCTAACCCTAGGATGACCAAGCTAGCTAGCAAATAGTGTGCTAAGGAGCTAACCTTGTAGTTTAGCTTGTAAGCTAGCAAGCTACAAAGATTTGTCCATGGATTTGGAGACAAGGAATAAACCTAGAATGCTATACTAGGAAGAATAAAAATCAAGTTGCAAGATATCAACTCACCTTCCAATAAGCAACCTAAAAATTCTTCCAAGAGAAGCAACCGAGGGCTATAAATACCCCCCCCACCCCAATTTTCTCTTCCATTCGGCAATTTGAAGAAAAAGGAAGAAATGGCAATTCAAAACTCCAAGCTCTAGTTCTTGTAAAATCCTACAAATATTTCCCAAGTCTCCTAGCAACTAAACTAAGGTAAGAAAAATCTTTCATCTCTTTTTATCAAGGTTTGATGGGTGGAATAAATTCAAGAAGTTCACTAGTGAATAGTGTGAATAGTGACCTCTCTTTGGTTCTTGATTTTTAATGGTGGTTTTAGGTTCCAAAAATCATACCAAGCACTTCCAAGCCTCCACCATCCTCAATAACACATCTCAAGATTTCAAGAAAGGTAAAAATCTTTGGCCTAACTGTAACACCCCCAGATCCGGGGTCGGGGATCCGGGTCGTCACGGTCTTTCTTTCCACAATATCACTTCACTTAATTAATAATAAATAACCTTATGCTGTGACCCCACGCTAACACACACCACAACCCGTTATAGTCTCAGAGATGAAATTTAAATAAGTACAAGTCTTTGAATCCACAATTTAAAAGTTATTACAACCCGAAATGATTACTTGATAAATTTACAGTTAATTGCCATTATCTGCCACAAGTTATAATTATACATAATTAATTCTCAAAAGTAGATGGTCTGATCTACAATAGATCTACCTCTGCAGCTATAGCAGCTACAACATCAACGGGAAGACGCGGGACGCTTCCCACGCGCTTGCGCTGGGTCTGCTGGAGTCTGGCCATCTTTCCTAACTGTTGTTGTGTGATGAAGAAATAAAGCAAGGGTGAGCAGCAAGCCCACCAAAATAATATGTATAATGATTTACAATATATGAGCCTACTCATAATACTCATGAAAGTCTTGGTCAAAAGAAATGAACCAAGTTTGATATCTTAATGCGATGAAGTCGCAAAATATTCAGTATATATACATATATACTTTTCAAAATATTGGAAGTCCTCTTCCATGCATAATATACACAAAGTCCCAGTGTATAACTGTATATAAAAAAATATCGTTGCAAGGTGATCTCATATATCTAACCTTGTCTCAACGTTTTTCTGAAAATCTTTGTCATTCATAAGACAATTATTAATTAGATATAAGTTTAAAAGATGAAGTTACCAAATACTTCACTACACTTATATCATTCCCAAATACTACTTGAACTACCACCGTTCAAGTTATAATCAATTTCAAAAGTTCATCCCACTGATGAGACCACAAGATAAGACTTGAATAGATTCAATCTTTGAAATATTATTGAATGAAAAAGTTATGAGATACTTTATTTAGTCCCGATATATATATATCCACATACATATATCCCTTTAAACATTTCCTGGAACCTCTGTTATGCAAAGTATGAACAGAGTTTGAAACATCCAATGAATTTTGGAAAGGAAAAGAATTTTGGCATAAACCCGATATCTCGCTGATCAGGCAAAGATACCAATAAGTAACCTTTTCTACTAGTAGATGGACGAATTCCCCACTGGTCATCACCCTGGTCATAATTAAGACCTATGCTGGACTGCCACTCAGCCACTTATGCATTTGATGGACTCCCACTGAGCCACTTACACAATAATAGACCGTACCCCGGCCTGTCGCTTATGCCGACTCAATGAGAGGGGCTTACTTCCCGAACGTTGGGCAAGTAATCAATTCATTTACCAAATCTGCAACCTTGTTGCGAATATAAAATACACCACAGAGCCGGATTCCCCAGGTTTTGAGCGAGTATTTAAATCCCCTTAAAAGGAAGATCTTAAATATAAAAATGAGTTTTGGGATCCGCTCTGACTTTTAAAAATCATTTTGAAGACTCGAAAACACTTTAAAGAGTGTTTGGAGTAAGGCTGATTTAATGAAGTAAATCAGTCCCCAGAATATTTTAGAAAATGACTGAATATTATTATTTTAATTAATATTCCCATAAAGAATAATCTTTATAAAAATAATTGAAGTAGAAGTTTTAAAACTTATACTTAAAACGAATATTAAATAACCAAAGATATACTTATATAAAAGTATTATCTTTATTTGAATAACCGAAAATAAGTTTGATTATTTACACCTTATTCTTTAATAAAATAAAGAATATATTACAGCACATAATCGGAGTCATAGATCCTCAAATGAATATTCAAATAATATTCATAAATAATATAAAAGAGTCATAAGCCTTCGAATGAATATTCAAATAATATTCAATAATAATATATAAAAGAGTCATAAGCCCTCGAATAATATTCGAAATAATATTCAATAATAAAATGAAGTTTAAAGTTATCGAATAAACCTTATTTGATTACTAGTTTGGAAAACTATAACCATATATATATATAAATATATATATATATATATCCATATCCATATAAAATCTACTCGGGATCCTCGACTCCCGGTTTTAGAAAATATTTTCACCTTTGGGTCCCTATACTAAGGGTATATGCAAGTTACCGCTATCCTCTAGCATAGGTATTATCAACTGAACCAACAGATATATTTCAAGAATATGAAACAGGCATGCAAATATATACCATATCAGCATGCTCCAATATATCGCAAAAATTGCTAATTAACCAACATGCATCTATCACAAGATAATGCATATACATATATTCATCACAACAACAGTTATAACGGGTAGAAAACTTGCCTGAGCGACTGGGGGTTACGAATGGCTCGGGACGAGTCTGGTAACCTATAAACAACAAGTAAGTTGGAATTAAACCAAAGTCACTTGTGAATCTATACTTTAACTAACTTAGACTCTAACGCTTGTTTTGCGCTCACTGATTCGCTTAAGTCACTCGGGTACCCTCGGCTCCACCATTTTTAATAATTTAACCTTTACGAGTTTTAAAGCGATTCCTTCGCGAGTGACTTACCAACTGCCTAAAACACTTACCATAAATGTTTCATGCATTAATTAACCCTTTTTGGTCTTTAACCTACATTTCAAAGTAAGGCGAGGGAAAAAGTTTCGTTCGCGAAACGCCGTTACTTGAAACGGTCGTTTCTCCTAAACCGTAAATCGGAATCGAACGAACTACATATCAAAACGAAGCTCGTAACATGAACTATCTAAACATGACAATGGTCAAAACCTAGCAGTGAGTTCAAGGGTTCTGATGTTAAGAACAAAAAAAACAGTCTACGGTAAATCGGACATTACGACGGCTATGTTTACGCGATTTCCCAAATTTAAACCACTCGATACCAACCACAATTCAACCCCAAATCAATCATACAACCAATATCCATCCTTATCACATCATAACAACCCCAACAAATCCATATTAACCATTTATACTTATTCCTCACATGAACTAAAAGCTTTACTTAGGTTCTTTAACTAATTACCAAGATTTACAACTCCAACAATACAACAAAATCAACTAATCTCTACAAACTCAACCAAACTTCAACCAATCAAGCATCATGCCTCACATATGCTATATCAAACACATTCAATCCTAATTACTCAAAACTAAAGCTAGGGTTTGTAGTTTATACCTTCCTTGGAGAGTGGAGAATCAAGAGGATGGCTTGGAATCACCTTTAAAGCCCTTAACCAAGCTTAATCTAAACAAAACTTCAAGAACACAAATTTTAGTTCTTGAAAACACTATTCACCATCTTCTTTGATGATTTATAGAAAAAGATTGGCTTGGAATTAGAAGCTTAAACTTATAGGAAGTATGTAACTTAACTAGGAGGAGCTAGGATAATTACCTTGGAAAATAACAAGTGGAGGAGCTTGGACTTCCCATTTCTTAAGAAACCACCCGAGAGCCTCATGAACAAGCCTTGGTTGCTTTTGATTTTTGATGAAAATGGTTTTTGCTTGGCTTGGTTGCTTGGTTTTTGTGCTTGCTTTAGTCAATTACCTTCTTGCCCTTGAATTTGTGTGGTTCTCATTCAACCACACCTCCTTCCTTCCCATGTCATGCTTATATCATCCTCATGATGTCATCCTCCCTTCCTTGTCCTCTTTCTATTGGTTGGATGACATCATTCCCACTAATCCCTTTGATTAACTTCCTAATCGTTTGCCTAATGACCGCTGATCTGTTATACGGTTCGCTTAACTTTCGTTCTCGTTTATCGTTTGAAGGATCATACCCGGGATCTTATTACTTAGGTTCCCTTAACCTTTCTCAATACATTATATTCCTTTTTATGATCCTCCATTATAATCCTTTAATTTAAATCCTTTTTATCCTGTTACCTCATACTCAATTCTCTCCGTATCTTGTGGATTTCCGGGAAAAACCAAAGTGTTCGGAATTGGATTCTGACGATCTTTACATACACTTATATACTTCATAGAGTACTAATAATATCCCAGAATATCCATAACAGAACCCCTACATAGTGTGGCATGAAAAGTTTTCTCATTCAGCAAAAACACTATTCATAAGGGTTTCAAAATTTTCCAAAAATTGGGGTTATTACAGTCTCCCCTCCTTAAAAGGATTCCGTCCCGGAATCAGATAGAAAACAAATGGGGATACTTTCTTAGCATTACACTTTCTAACTCCCGAGTCAATTTTCCACATTGTGGTTCTACCATCAAACTCTGACTAGTTTGATAACCCTTCTCCAAAGCACTTGTTCCCTTTTTACCCTATAACCCTTCCTGGTTGCTCCATATAGGTTACGTCGGGTTACATATCTATGCGCTCATATGCCTCTATTTGTCTGGCATCTGAATTACACTTCCTTAATATTAATACGTGGAACACGTTATGAACTTGCTACAGGTTCGGGGGTAGGGCTAGCTCATATGCTAACTTCCCAAACGTCTTAATATATCCAAGGGTCCAACAATTGGTGGACTTAGCTTTCCTTTCTTTCCGAATCTCATCAATCCTTTCCAAGGGATACCTATAACATTTCTAGGTCCCCTATTTCGTACTCTTTATCCTTTCGTGTCAAATCAACATACTTATCATGTCCATCTTGGGCTACTACCAGCCGTCCTCTGATTAGATCTATCATATCCTTGGTCCTTTGGACTACTGCGGGTCCGAGCATCTTGCGCTCTACAACTTCATCCTAACATAAGGGAGATCGACATTGTCTTCCTTCAAGGATCTCCTAAGGCGACATCTCGATAATGACATATGATCTATTGTCGTAAGATAACTCAATCCGAATTAAGTGATCATTCCAAATTCTTTCAAGTCTATTACACAGACTCTCATCATAGCTTCCAATCATTAGAGCTCTTGCTTCTCAATACCCATTCTTTTCCAGTTCGTAATCGCTACTACCTTCCGTTCCTAATATTATACGGGTTATACTTTTGCTTGTTAGCGTTCTATAACCTTTTAATAACCACGTCAACCTTAGTATCACGAATGTGTTCCCATTCCGCATACTACCACCACTTTATTACTCCTTTTTCAGTTGTTTCTATTTTCCAAAATTTGATCAATCAAATAGAAGTAAAGGAATTTGTTGAGAGATCACTATGATCATGAACACTTGTTATATTGCATAGTTAGTACAGAAGGTGGCCAGCCTTTAGTACTTGACAAGCAATTAAACAACATGTGGTATCCTACTAGGCTTCTATCACAAAGATAGATAGTCATTCGGCAATACCTCCCCTTCTGGAAGGGTTGTTCTTCTCAGCTTACATGAAATGAAAAGAAGAGAAAAGAACGAACTGAAGAGAATTGTATATATGAAAAAAATATACTGCCACAAAATATCTGGCTTGGAACCTACCTCTGAACTATAGAGGTTTGTCATAGAAGAACAAAACATTTATGTATTTATATCAACATCAAGTATTATAGCATCGCATTTCACGTGCCTAAATATTTTCGCTATCCCGTCCATCATTCTATGGACCCATGCTCTTCCTCGAGCTTATACACAATTACCTTTGAAACTCCCTCGACATCGAAAATCGAATCTGGGATCTCATTCTAGACATCATCGTTACTTGAATTCTATGCCTGCACCGCAACCTTCCTTGTATAATAATACGACTCTCTATTGATAAGAAAGAATAATTATTCACTAGGTAGATACTCTACTTAATTAGTCTATCAATGATAACTTATACACTACCACTACCCGATTAGTGGTACTCAATCTCAACACCCATTCCAATACAACTCTCACGGTTGTAATCAGCTCATTACTCGCAGAATCATTGCTGCCTTACTAAGGTCCACCACTGACCTACTGTAGTCATTCATTTTCCATGAAGTCTTAATAACTAACCATACGGAGTCCATCCATCTCGTATCTAATTCTCCTAAGGAGTTAACATAACCACCAATCACAATTCATGAAGAACACTCCAAACTCTGACGTACTTTCATGACATGAAGCAGATAAAAGTGCAGAAGAGTTTCAATCAAAGCAACGATAGCAGGTTAATACCATTCTTAATCATACGCCCTAAATAGAAGAATTAACTCAAGGGTTCATCTAGTCCTTTTTGAAACATGGTCCTGGCTTATCTCAAGATAGGACCTTCTAAGATAGATAGCCCGTTCATGGCGATTACACGAATTAAACATTTACCAACTACTATTACGGTTGGGTATTGCACAGTCATCAGAAGGAATGTCAGTCTTCCAAACCATAATTCAACCTTCACATTTTTTTAACCATCATCACTGTATTCTTTTGGCACACGCGCCTATAATTATCCACTTACCTTTAAAGTGTCGGCCACCTCTTTGGCCTTTCCTGATAGTAAAATTTCCTTACAGTCAATGTCGTTTTAACCACCTCCAAATAAATTTTCTACCTTATTTCAATCACAGCTTGTGTGAAGATGTTTTCCTTAAAATCTGATGAGTAAAAAAAAATATCACCATTTTTCCATAAGTTATTGCCTCAATCTTTAGAGGTTAATCACTGTCACGACTGACTCTCAATCATACTTAGAACATCTTTTATCCTAGGCCCTAATTGCCCTGACAATTTCAACCTTTACTGGTTCGATCCATACTTTCTCGTGGTTTAACACGTGCCCCACTTGGCAACATCATAATTACGTCATATTTCCTTTATCAACATTTCTATTCTTGAGAATTTTGAATATTACCTTTCTCCTTGTAAAACCTCTAAGGTTATCCTTGAATCGTTCCTCCTGTATTCCCTAGATACAGGGCATATCAAAATACCATATACTAATACTAGAATCATTGTCTATATACTTTTGAAAAAAATTCTCCACTGATTCTTTAAAGGTTGTTATTACCTTAATCCTTTCCAATTCATACTATCAAATTTCATATTATCCCTATTAAGGGTGAAATGCCAACCTTTATGCATTCCCCTAGGATTCATTTTAAGTTACCGATGTTCTATCCTTAATTCCACCTTTGAAAAGGTACATGCATCCATCCATGGATAAATAAAGTCATATATCCCTGATAAGGGTATCTTATTCAACATTCCCCATCTCGATAGTCTATACCTCACTTCATAATAGCATCCTTATTCAAATCGAGGTCAATCCATATGGCCTCCAAAAGATAACAATGGTCATCCGCTTGTCTTGCCTAATTTGGTAACGATAACAAGGATGTTCTGGAAGATATTGGTCGTGTTCAACGTGAACTTCTTCTTAATAATTCCTTATTTACTTTTGTTGTTTCTCAACAGTCACCTCAATGTTGGGATATCTCTCATATCTGGCGTCTCCCTTTCTGGGTATCAAGCCACCGCTCTTACACTTCACATTCTTGAAGGTCACTTCCTTCATCCAATTTTCCTAGTTTCTTACTTTCTTGTCTCCTCAGTCTATTCGCGTCTCATTGTCTATCCTTCGAATTATCTCAAGGTTTCCTCGAATCTTTCCAACTTACAGGGGATAAAATATATGTATCTCTTATACCTTCAACCATCAATTTAACTCATGGTGAATCACTCTCATCCGGACGATTACATACTTTTCTATTTCTATTTCTACGAGTCTTTAGGGTTTCCTCATACCCAACTCCTTTATCATTCCTCAAACTCTCTTGCCTTTATATTCCTTTCCACTTCATTTTCCTTTTTATTTTCCTTTCTCTTATCATTATTTCATGAACCAACATAACATAAGCATTGATTTCATACATCCCGTCATTCTGGATTCGTGTCCTCAGAACGAATCTTGACAACTTTTACAACTTAGATTCATAATTCATCATACTCGTCTGCCTTTGTTCTGACTCTAAAGCTTTTACACTATCTCCATAACCTTGGGAATTACTTTCCCGAAAACAATTGACTGAACTTTAATCAGTTTATTCTAACCTCTGGCTCCGTGCCTTTCTTGGTCTTTCACCAGTAGTGGCCCTTCTCTTAGGAGGGTAAGTGACAAAAATAGTCTTTTGTGATCCGTCCATCATTTAGAATCTAAAATGATTCCTATATTTCCTTTAGCCAGGCCCTTGCCTCGACTGGGTCAGCTTGTTCCTTGGAACTCTAAGAGCTTAGCGACTTAAAGAACCTGAAAGAATTTCTCACCGCATTGTTTCCTCAAGGTGGTGGTTGGGAATAATAGTCTAAGTTCTTTTTAGACAGGTCCATGAATTGCCGTATAGGAGTACCGTCTTGGGTCTCCTTATCTCGCTCGACTTTTGTTTCCTCAGTCTAAATGTTTCTTCCTACTCCCCATACTTGGAGTCATCTTTTAATTTAAAATCTTCATTTTCCACTTTATTATTTTCCGGGTTCTTTATATCTTAATTGCGACCTCCCTGATTATCACGTTCAGGGTTTGCTCTAAATCTTATTCCTCAAACTAGCTTTCATCTAAGATTTCATCTTTAGGCTCTTGAACATTTGGAACCCAATTTCTATAGGAATGCCTCATTATTCCTTTATCATCTTTCTCGGTATTAATCTCATATCTATTTGTTGGCTCTCTGCCTTCATTCATCACTTTTACTGGCACAATATTTTCTTTTCCAATAATTCGGGCTGTATTGCAATCTCAAACAGCTTTTCGGTACCGGCTCCGGTTACCTTCACTTCTATTTCCATTTTCTCAAAATCTCTTATAAACTCCCCAAAAGACATTATCATCTTGAGTCTCTCCTTTTTACTAAGGGCATCAGCCACCACATTGGCTTTCCTCCGAATGATAAAGAATCTCATAATCGTAATCCTTGATTAGCTCTAACCGCCTCCTCTGGCGTATGTTGAGCTCTTTCTACGCAAAAATGTACTAGAGCTCCTATGGTTTGTGTAAATCTTGCACTTCTCTCCATACAAGTAGTGCCTCCAATCTTTAGGGAAAAACTATTGCCACGAGCCCAAGCTCATGGGTGGGGATATCGAATTTTATACTTCCTTAATTGTCTTGACGCAGACGCAATTATCTTGCTGTGCTATATAAGAAGCACCCTAATTCCTTATGCGAAGCGTCACTTACAAATCACAAAATCACCTTTTCCATCCGGCAACGCCATCATAGGGGCCGTCACCAATCTTTGCTTCAGTTCTTAAAATCTTTTCTCGTATTTCTCTGTCCATTCGAACTTCTCAGTCTTACGAGTAAGCCGCGTTAAAGGGGCTACTATCTTTACAACTTGAACGAACCTCCGGTAGTGACCGGCCAATCCTACCTCTGGTAGTTTCCCTAACCATGGTCATCAATTCCTCAGTGGTCCTTTATTCATTCTTGTCAGGATCCTCCATGGGATCCTCCTCAATAACTATCCCTTCTAGGACAACATCATCAACCGCTACATCCTCACTATCAACATCATCCGGTCCTGCATTAGGACACTCTATCGGATCCGCAATCCGATCTCCAATTAGTAATAAAATATCATCGCGATGTTGCTCCTCAACCTCAGGGTTCGGAGTCCCGCTACCATATACGATAACGAACTACGCTCCTATCACGATATTTATAAGGATTCCCATAAGGGTTTTAACTGTCAGTGCTACGTTAGGTAGCCCGACTATGAACTTGGCAAGAGTTCTTATTATCTTAGTTAACTTATTATCTTAACGTCCCATCATCTCTGAGGTTTATAACGCTTAGCTCTGATACCATTTCTGTAACACCCCCAGATCCGGGGTCGGGGATCCGGGTCGTCACGGTCTTTCTTTCCACAATATCACTTCACTTAATTAATAATAAATAACCTTATGCTGTGACCCCACGCTAACACACACCACAACCCGTTATAGTCTCAGAGATGAAATTTAAATAAGTACAAGTCTTTGAATCCACAATTTAAAAGTTATTACAACCCGAAATGATTACTTGATAAATTTACAGTTAATTGCCATTATCTGCCACAAGTTATAATTATACATAATTGATTCTCAAAAGTAGATGGTCTGATCTACAATATATCTACCTCTGCAGCTATAGCAGCTACAACATCAACGGGAAGACGCGGGACGCTTCCCACGCGCTTGCGCTGGGTCTGCTGGAGTCTGGCCATCTTTCCTAACTGTTGTTGTGTGATGAAGAAATAAAGCAAGGGTGAGCAGCAAGCCCACCAAAATAATATGTATAATGATTTACAATATATGAGCCTACTCATAATACTCATGAAAGTCTTGGTCAAAAGAAATGAACCAAGTTTGATATCTTAATGCGATGAAGTCGCAAAATATTCAGTATATATACATATATACTTTTCAAAATATTGGAAGTCCTCTTCCATGCATAATATACACAAAGTCCCAGTGTATAACTGTATATAAAAAAATATCGTTGCAAGGTGATCTCATATATCTAACCTTGTCTCAACGTTTTTCTGAAAATCTTTGTCATTAATAAGACAATTATTAATTAGATATAAGTTTAAAAGATGAAGTTACCAAATACTTCACTACACTTATATCATTCCCAAATACTACTTGAACTACCACCGTTCAAGTTATAATCAATTTCAAAAGTTCATCCCACTGATGAGACCACAAGATAAGACTTGAATAGATTCAATCTTTGAAATATTATTGAATGAAAAAGTTATGAGATACTTTATTTAGTCCCGATATATATATCCACATACATATATCCCTTTAAACATTTCCTGGAACCTCTGTTATGCAAAGTATGAACAGAGTTTGAAACATCCAATGAATTTTGGAAAGGAAAAGAATTTTGGCATAAACCCGATATCTCGCTGATCAGGCAAAGATACCAATAAGTAACCTTTTCTACTAGTAGATGGACGAATTCCCCACTGGTCATCACCCTGGTCATAATTAAGACCTATGCTGGACTGCCACTCAGCCACTTATGCATTTGATGGACTCTCACTGAGCCACTTACACAATAATAGACCGTACCCCGGCCTGTCGCTTATGCCGACTCAATGAGAGGGGCTTACTTCCCGAACGTTGGGCAAGTAATCAATTCATTTACCAAATCTGCAACCTTGTTGCGAATATAAAATACACCACAGAGCCGGATTCCCCAGGTTTTGAGCGAGTATTTAAATCCCCTTAAAAGGAAGATCTTAAATATAAAAATGAGTTTTGGGATCCGCTCTGACTTTTAAAAATCATTTTGAAGACTCGAAAACACTTTAAAGAGTGTTTGGAGTAAGGCTGATTTAATGAAGTAAATCAGTCCCCAGAATATTTTAGAAAATGACTGAATATTATTATTTTAATTAATATTCCCATAAAGAATAATCTTTATAAAAATAATTGAAGTAGAAGTTTTAAAACTTATACTTAAAACGAATATTAAATAACCAAAGATATACTTATATAAAAGTATTATCTTTATTTGAATAACCGAAAATAAGTTTGATTATTTACACCTTATTCTTTAATAAAATAAAGAATATATTACAGCACATAATCGGAGTCATAGATCCTCAAATGAATATTCAAATAATATTCATAAATAATATAAAAGAGTCATAAGCCTTCGAATGAATATTCAAATAATATTCAATAATAATATATAAAAGAGTCATAAGCCCTCGAATAATATTCGAAATAATATTCAATAATAAAATGAAGTTTAAAGTTATCGAATAAACCTTATTCGATTACTAGTTTGGAAAACTATAACCATATATATATATAAATATATATATATATATATCCATATCCATATAAAATCTACTCGGGATCCTCGACTCCCGGTTTTAGAAAATATTTTCACCTTTGGGTCCCTATACTAAGGGTATATGCAAGTTACCGCTATCCTCTAGCATAGGTATTATCAACTGAACCAACAGATATATTTCAAGAATATGAAACAGGCATGCAAATATATACCATATCAGCATGCTCCAATATATCGCAAAAATTGCTAATTAACCAACATGCATCTATCACAAGATAATGCATATACATATATTCATCACAACAACAGTTATAACGGGTAGAAAACTTGCCTGAGCGACTGGGGGTTACGAATGGCTCGGGACGAGTCTGGTAACCTATAAACAACAAGTAAGTTGGAATTAAACCAAAGTCACTTGTGAATCTATACTTTAACTAACTTAGACTCTAACGCTTGTTTTGCGCTCACTGATTCGCTTAAGTCACTCGGGTACCCTCGGCTCCACCATTTTTAATAATTTAACCTTTACGAGTTTTAAAGCGATTCCTTCGCGAGTGACTTACCAACTGCCTAAAACACTTACCATAAATGTTTCATGCATTAATTAACCCTTTTTGGTCTTTAACCTACATTTCAAAGTAAGGCGAGGGAAAAAGTTTCGTTCGCGAAACGCCGTTACTTGAAACGGTCGTTTCTCCTAAACCGTAAATCGGAATCGAACGAACTACATATCAAAACGAAGCTCGTAACATGAACTATCTAAACATGACAATGGTCAAAACCTAGCAGTGAGTTCAAGGGTTCTGATGTTAAGAACAAAAAAAACAGTCTACGGTAAATCGGACATTACGACGGCTATGTTTACGCGATTTCCCAAATTTAAACCACTCGATACCAACCACAATTCAACCCCAAATCAATCATACAACCAATATCCATCCTTATCACATCATAACAACCCCAACAAATCCATATTAACCATTTATACTTATTCCTCACATGAACTAAAAGCTTTACTTAGGTTCTTTAACTAATTACCAAGATTTACAACTCCAACAATACAACAAAATCAACTAATCTCTACAAACTCAACCAAACTTCAACCAATCAAGCATCATGCCTCACATATGCTATATCAAACACATTCAATCCTAATTACTCAAAACTAAAGCTAGGGTTTGTAGTTTATACCTTCCTTGGAGAGTGGAGAATCAAGAGGATGGCTTGGAATCACCTTTAAAGCCCTTAACCAAGCTTAATCTAAACAAAACTTCAAGAACACAAATTTTAGTTCTTGAAAACACTATTCACCATCTTCTTTGATGATTTATAGAAAAAGATTGGCTTGGAATTAGAAGCTTAAACTTATAGGAAGTATGTAACTTAACTAGGAGGAGCTAGGATAATTACCTTGGAAAATAACAAGTGGAGGAGCTTGGACTTCCCATTTCTTAAGAAACCACCCGAGAGCCTCATGAACAAGCCTTGGTTGCTTTTGATTTTTGATGAAAATGGTTTTTGCTTGGCTTGGTTGCTTGGTTTTTGTGCTTTCTTTAGTCAATTACCTTCTTGCCCTTGAATTTGTGTGGTTCTCATTCAACCACACCTCCTTCCTTCCCATGTCATGCTTATATCATCCTCATGATGTCATCCTCCCTTCCTTGTCCTCTTTCTATTGGTTGGATGACATCATTCCCACTAATCCCTTTGATTAACTTCCTAATCGTTTGCCTAATGACCGCTGATCTGTTATACGGTTCGCTTAACTTTCGTTCTCGTTTATCGTTTGAAGGATCATACCCGGGATCTTATTACTTAGGTTCCCTTAACCTTTCTCAATACATTATATTCCTTTTTATGATCCTCCATTATAATCCTTTAATTTAAATCCTTTTTATCCTGTTACCTCATACTCAATTCTCTCCGTATCTTGTGGATTTCCGGGAAAAACCAAAGTGTTCGGAATTGGATTCTGACGATCTTTACATACACTTATATACTTCATAGAGTACTAATAATATCCCAGAATATCCATAACAGAACCCCTACATAGTGTGGCATGAAAAGTTTTCTCATTCAGCAAAAACACTATTCATAAGGGTTTCAAAATTTTCCAAAAATTGGGGTTATTACAGTAACTTTATTTAAGGTTCATGTTTAAGATCCATTTAGTGGGTGTTAGTAAACCTAGCATACTAAGTGTTGTTTATGAAATCTTGATGATTAAGTTAAGTAGATTTAAGGTTGGTTGTTGTTGCCTCAAGAACATGATATTATTGAGAGGATTTTGTGTGTTGATGATGATATGATGATTGTTGGTGGTTGTATTGATAGTTAAGGCATAAACGAAACCCCGATCGTAAACGTAACTTCATTAAAACCAACAAACCGTAACTTTAAGTTTCTGCAGAAAGTCTCGAAGTTTTAAACTGTAGATTCTTGAGAAATAACCTTTGTTTAAGATATACAATGTTATAAGGATCGTTTAGGCACTTGAATCACTTAATTCCGATTTACGGCTCAAAAGTTATGATCGTTTTAGTAAAAGTGTTTTACGCGACAAAAACTGCTACAAATCACGAATTTTGAAAATATAAAGGATAGACTTAAAGTATTCTTAAATCATGAAATTTTTACAGAGAGTAACATGTGGAGTTTCCTAACTGTAATAAAAATTTCAAGTGAAAATAATGATTTCTCAATTTTATAAAAATGTCGGAGCCGAGACCGCGCGAGTAGAAATCGTAAGAATCCTTAAGCGGAGCCGACAACGATAATGAGAATGAACTCAAGATACTTAGGAAAATGAAGTGACCATAAACTTTTTATGACTTAAAAGAAATGTCAAGGGTAGTATGAGTTGAGAGGGTGTATAATGAGTAGCGCATGAATGCGAATTACCGTGAATTAGGGCGGAACCTAACGAAATGAAATGTGTTTATGGTTATAGATTTCCGAGTGGAACCTAGAGCATCCTCCACCTCGAGATACCCAGGCAAGTTTACAAACCCAACTCCATTTTACTGTTGTGTTGTGAAAAGATTGTTTTACTATCATCGCATAAATATTATGTTTGCCATGATACGTAGTTTTGAATTTTCGCATGATATAGCGATGTTGTACGATAAGTATATATCGTGAAATGTTATTTCGCTTTAAGCGTAATGTATGATAGAAGACCGAGGGTCGGTCGGAATTTAAGATAAAACCTGGAAATCATTCCGGAGGTATTATAGGACGGATATAAGTCCATAATAGTACGTTTTAAAGGGACTCATCGTCCACTTACGAAACACTAAAACACCTCGAACTTTTAAAACGATTTCCCAATGAGCATAGTCCCTCAACTATATTTTATTGATTCGGATATTAAATACTATATACGTATTCCTTTATTATAAGAGTAGTATACTTCAACGTTTATTTACTCAGCCCGATTAATCATTATAGATTATTAATTATGTAAACACAAACTAGTTGAGGAATACTATCTAAATAAATCTTTTAAAAGAATAACTCATTCGAGGTATGATGAATATCAATTATCATTTAATTATTTATAGACTACTATTTAATTAATGATTATTTATTTAAGGATTGTTATTGATTTAAAGATCATAGATCCTGATATACCTTCTGATTTAGAATTATCATTCGAATAATTTCAGATCGTCGGTGAATATTATCCCGACTTATTATTATATTGAATATAGTTTCAAGAAGAAACTTTTCCCCTTATTAATTATCTATTGACAACGGTTAACTCACATCCCTAGTACTTCCTTCGATATTCTCGGAAGTACGTATATACATATATATACACTTATATTCTAAAAAGATAAATTATCTCTATCAACAAGCAAAACGCTTGGGGAACTTCGATGTGGTTCAAGTTCCCGGGATGGATAGAATTCTGTTGAAGGACAATGGAGGGGTAGACTCTGGTACTACGTGTGCTGGATGGGCTACCAAAGGTACCGCAGGCGAAGGTACTTTGTGTACTCAGGAACTTGTGAAGTATGTGTATACCCGAAAATGGGACACGTAGCCCGAATGCGGCCAGGGTGATACCCGAGAGATGACGGTATTAGTCCTTTTACTAATAAAGAAGGTTACTTTCCGTAGCACGACTGATCATCGTATGCGGTGGCTCCTGTGAGATGTCCAAAAATCTTCCAATTGGAATTGATATGCAATACCGTAACCCAAGCCTAGGTGCTGGGATTACTATTAAGGTATTCGCAGGTTATAAAACCCCCTTAAAAGAATTATTCTTATAAGAAGGTGTGGGACACCGAGAAATCTACTTTTAAATAAAACATATATACAATATATAATGTTATTATACTGTCATTTTCATACTGTACATTATTATGTTGAGCATCTTAGCTCACACTTGTTTTCTTAAATTGACACAACACAACAGTGAATCAAGATGCCTGCCATGAGAACCACAGCCAGGAAACGGGTAGGAAATGGCCAGTTGTTCCGTAGATTGTTTGGTGCAGTACCTCAGGTAGTCGGAATAAGCTGGATTAGTTTTCAGTTGTTTATAGTTCGGCTTATTTATAAGTATGGTTTATGTAAAATAAGAAATAAGAAGCGTATATTCGGCCGACGGATTAACCTTACTTAAAGGTCACCCCCGGTAAGACTAATTACATTTGGGTTGTAATAATATTTCTCTAGTAATGATGGTTCGTTTCCAAGACAATAACCTGTAGTGTGTGTGTGTTAAGTGTGGGGTCGTGAAGCGTGAGTATTTACATATTGTAGTGTGAGTTGTGTGAGATTAGATAGCGTGGCTTCCGAGACTCCTGACCCCGGGTTTTGGGGCGCCACACCGAGACCCCAGGTTCAATCTCAGATTTTGGAGGAGCTTTCAGGAATGTGCGGGGACCAAATTAAACATGAGTACCGCTTACCATCCTCAAACGGATGGAAAGAGTGAAAGGACCACCCAGACACTAGAGGATATGTTGAAAGTCTGTGCAATAGAATTTAAAGGAAGTTGGGATGATCACTTGCCGTTGATCGAGTTTTCTTATAACAATAGCTTTCATGCCAGCATCGGAATGCCACCTTATGAGGCCCTGTACGGAAGAAGGTGTCGATCTCCCTTATACTGGGATGAAGTAGGAGAGCGGAAGATGCTCGGACCCGAAGTGGTCCAAAAGACCAAAGACATAGTGGATCTCATCAGAGGACGGTTGGTAGCAGCCCAAGACAGACAGAAGAAATATACAGACCTAGCCCGAAAGGACAAGGAGTATGAAGTAGGGGACTTAGTACTGCTAAAAGTATCCCCTTGGAAGGGATTAATGAGGTTCGGAAAGAAAGGGAAACTAAGCCCAAGATACATTGGACCTTTTGAGATACTAAGACGGATTGGGAAGTTAGCTTACGAGCTAGCTTTACCCCCGAACCTACAACAAGTTCATAATGTGTTCCATGTGTCAATGCTAAGGAAGTATCATCGGGATGCCAGACACATAGTGGAGTACGAGCAGGTGGATATGCAACCAGATCTGACTTACGTGGAGAAACTAGTAAAGATTATGGATAAGAAGGAGCAGGTGCTTCGGAACAAAGTGATCAAGCTAGTCAAAGTGCTATGGCAGAATCATAATGTGGAAGAATCAACTTGGGAACTAGAGAGCGCAATGCTAGAAAAGTACCCCCATTTGTTTTCTATTTGATTCCGGGACGGAATCCTTTTAAGGAGGGGAGATTGTAATAACCCCAAAATTTTTAACTTTTTGTAACCCTTATGAATAGTGTTTTTGCTGATTATGCTGAATAAGAAAACTTTTCATGCCACACCTTGTAGAGGTTCCTTTATTGTTATTCTGAGATTTTATTAGTACTCTATATGGTATATAAGTATATGTAAAGATCGTCAGAATCCAAATTCGAACACTTTGATTTTTCCCGAAAATCCACCAGATACCGAAAGAATTGAGTATAAGGTAACAGGATAAAAAGGATTTAAATTCAAGGATTATAAGAGAGGATCATAAAAGGAATATAATGTATTAAGAAAGGTTAAGGAAACCCAAGTAATAAGATCCCGAGTATGATCCCTCAAACGATAAACGAGAACGAAAGTTAAGTGAACCGTATAACAGATCAGCGGTCATTAGCCAAGTAATTAGGAGTTAATCAAAGAGGTTAATGATGATGATGTCATCACACCAACAAGAAGAGGACAAGTGTGGGAAGATGACATAAGAGGATGACATAAGCATGACCAAAGGGAAGGAAGTGTTGGTTGATTATAAACCACACAAAATTTACCATGGTTAAAAGGTAATTAAGCAAAACAAATGGCAAAACAACCAAGCAAAACAATTCATAACACAAAACACAAGTTGACTTCACCTTTTTCCACAAGAAGCTCTCGGCCCCTTTTATTTTTCAAAGAAAGAAAAACTCAAATTCAAGTTCCAAGCCTTGTTAATTAGCGAGGTAATTATCTAAGGTTCCTTGTACATAGATATAGATATCCTATAAGTCTAAGCTTCAAATTCCTTCACAATCTCTTCCTATAATTCATGGAAGAAGAGAGTGAATAATGTTTTTCAAGAACTTGAAATTTTGATCTTGTGTTTTTGTTTAGATAAAGCTTTAGTAAGTATTTTCCAAGGTTGTTTCAAGCTCATTAGTTACTCCTACTCACAAGGAAGGTATAATCTCTTAACCTAGCATTATTATTGAATGTTAAGAGCTTATTATGAGTAGTATAGTTCATGAGAGGCATGATTATTGAATATTTAGATATTGGTTAGTTTTGTAATGTTTTTGGAGTTGTAAATCTTGATGATTAGTTAATGAACTTAAGTAAGCTCTTAGTTCATGATTGAGAAGTAGTATAAATTGGAAATATTGAGTTGTTGGGGCTTTTGTAGTAAAGAATGGATGAATTTTGGTTGTAGTGGTGATTGTGGGTTGAATTGTGAATTGATTGGAATGGTTTAAATTTGGTAATCGCGTAAACATAGCCGTCGTAATGCCCGATTTACTTTAGACTGCTTTTGTTCTTAACATCAGGACCCGTGAACTCACTGTTAGGTTTTGACCATTGCCATGATTAGATAGTTCATGTTACGAGCTTCGTTTTGATATGTGGTTTGCTTGAATCCGATGTACGGTTTAGGAGAAACGATCTTTTTAAGTAACGGCGTTTTGCGACCGAACCCTTACCCCCGCCTTACTTTAAAACCTTGGTTAAGGCCCTTAAATGACTAATTGGAGTATAAAACAATTATGTAAAGTGGATTAGGCAGTTGGTAGGGTACTCGCGAAAGAATCTCCTTAAAACCCTTAATGGTTAATTTATTAAAAATGGTAGAGTCGGGGGTACTCGAGAGAATTAAGTGAATCGTTAAGCGCAAAAGCGAATGTTAGGGTCTAATTGGTTAAAGTATAGATTCATAAGCGACTTTGGTCTATTTCCAACTTATATGTTATTTATAGGTTACCAGACTCGTCCCAAGCCTTTTATCACCCCCAGTCGCTCAGGCAAGTTTTCTACCCGTTATACTGTTGTTGTGATGTAAATATATGTATATGCATTATCTTGTGATAAATGCATGATGGTTAATTAGCAAATCTTGCGATATATTGGAGCATGCTGATGTGGTTTATATGCATGTCTGTTGCGTAATCTTGATATCTATCTGTTGATTCCAATGCTTATAGTTGCATAATACCTATGCTAGAGATAAGCAGTAATTGCGTATACCCTTTGTATAGGGGACCCAAAGGTGAACATTTTCTAAAACCGGGAGTCGATGTTCCCGAGTATATTATATATATTTATATATAGAGAGAGATATATAGTTTTTAAAACTATTAATCGAATAAGATTTATTCGATAACTTTATTTTTATTGATGAATATTACTTTGAATATTCATTCGAGGCCTTATGACTCTGTTTATTCTATTTAATGAATATTACTTTGAATATTCATTCGAGGACTTATGACTCTGTTTATTCTATTTAATGAATATTATTTTGAATATTCATTCGAGGACTTATGACTCCGATTATTTACTAAATAATATTCTTTATTTTATTAAAGAATAATGTTTCGATAATCAAACTTATTTTCGATTTTTCAAATAAAGATCGTACTTTCATATAAGTATATATTTGGTTATTTATTATTCATTGCAAGTATGAGTTTTAAAACTTCTACTTCAAATTATTTTTATAAAGATTATCCTTTTTGGGAATATTATTTAAATAATAATATTCATATATTTTCTAATATATCGGTACTGATTTATTTCATTAAATCAGCATTACTCCAAACATTCTTAAAAATGTTTTCGAGTCTTCAAAATGATTTTTAAAAAGTTAGAGCGGATCCCAAAACTCATTTATATATTTAAGATCTTCCTTTCGAAGGGGATATAAATACTCGCTCAAAACCTGAGGGATCCAGCTCAGTGGTGTATTTTATATTCGCAACGAGGTTGTTGTTTTGAGAAAACATCTTGATTACTTGCCCATCGTTCGGGAAGTAAGTTCATCTATTTGAGTCGGCATAAGCAACATGGGCTCAGTGGGTGTCCATGAAAGTGTAAGTGGCTCAGTGGGAGTCCATCAAATGCGTAAGTGGCTGAGTGGCAGTCCAGCATAAGGTCCTATTGCGGCCAGGGTGATGACCAGTGGAGAATTCGTCCATCTACTAGTAGAAAAGGTTACTTATTGGTATCTTTTCCTGATCAGCAAGATATCGGGTTTATGTCAAAATTCTTTACTTTCCAAAATTCATTGGATATTACAAACTCTGTTCATACTTTACATGACAGAGGTTTCCACGAAATGTATAAGAGATATATATGTATATCGGGACTTAATGAAGTACCTCGTAACTTCATTTCATTCAATAATATTTCAAAGATTGAATCTATTCAAGTCTTAACTTGTGGTCTCATCTATGGGATGAACTTTTGAAACTTATTATACTTTGAACAGTGGTAGTTCAAGTAGTTTTCTAAAAATGGTATAAGTATAGTGAAGTAATTGGTAACTTCATCTTCCTTTAAGCTTATATCCAGTAAGTAATTACCTTACACTTGATAAAGGATTCTAGTAAGTTATCCATTTAGATACTTGCATTATTGTTTACACTATATATTATCTTGCGAGCTGTAATGCTCACTCTTGCTTCATTTCTTCATCACACAACAACAGTTAGGAAATTTGGCCAGACTCAAGCAGACCCAGCGCAAGCGCGTGGGAAGTGTCATGCATCTTCCCGTTGATATCGTAGCTGCTATAGCTGCAGAGGTAGATCTATTTGTAGATCAGGCATTCTACTTTTGGGAATCAATTATGTATAATTATAACTTGTGGCAGATAATGGCAATTAACTGTAAACTTATCAAATAATCATTTTGGGTTGTAATAACTTTTAAATTATGGATTCAAGGACTTGTACTTATTTCAATTTCATCTCTGAGACTATAACGTGTTGTGGTGTGTGTTAGTGTAGGGTCATAGTATGAGGTTATTTATTATTAATTAAGTTAAGTGATATTGTGGAAAGAAAGACCGTGACGACCCGGATCCCCGACGCCGGATCTGGGGGTGTTACATGAAAAGTAACAAGGGAAAATCAGTTGCTTTGAAAGTGAATGCTAAGGCTTCAAAAGAAAGGTCAGTTGAAGCTGCAAGGAAAAAGAACAATCTGCCAGAATTAGATACTGATGATTCATCATCAAATCCTGATGATGATACTAATTCTGAAACTGATGAAAACATGACAAATTCTGATATCATGCAAATGGCTGCATTGCTAGTTAAGGGCTTCAAGAGGATGCAATTCAGGAAGTCTCGGAAGAATAGAAGCTTCAGGAAAAAGTTCACTAGAGGAGAAGGGAAGTCATCTGGAAGAAGAGAAGGGAAGGACTCTAAAGCCGGAAAAGTTGAAAGGTCGAAAATTAAGTGCTACAACTATGATGAACCTAGTCACTTTGCTACAGAGTGCAAAAAGACAAAGCATGACAAAGGGAAGAACAAGGCCTTGATTACATCAAGCAAGGATTAGATGGACTCCACTGATTTTGAAAATGAAGAAACATGTTATGCACTGATGGCTAGCTTTGATGCTCTTGTTTCCTCTGATTCTAAGGTATCAACTTCCTTCTTCTCTTTTGATACTGAAGATATATCTGAACTGAAATCTATTCTTAAGTTTCTTCATGGAAATTTTAAAAATAAGACTTTGGAAAACAATAGGTTGTTAACTGAAAATGAAATCTCAAAGTCTAGAAATGATCAGTTGGAGTCTGACTTAGTAAATTATATTGAAGTTCAGAAAGAATGTGAGAAAGCTAAACATATGTTGAAGATACTAGAAGCTAATTATAGTATGCCGGAGAATGAATTAGAGAATGAGAGGAAAACCCTTAAAGCCTGGACTAATTTAGGAAAAAAGGTTCATGAGATGATCTCTAAGAAAAACTTGAAAGAATGTCTTGGTTATGTAGATGGAATTAAGGATGTTGACACTAAAAATAAAACTACCCTTAAGACTCCTGTAAAGTTTATATCTTCATAAGCTGATGAACCCAAATCTACATTTGAAAAAGGTTCAACATCAGCATCCTAAGAAAAGTCAGTAAGTGATAAATCTCAAAGAAAGGAAAACAAGGAAACCATTAAGACTGTTAAGAAAGAAAAGAATATAGGACTTTTTTCTAAAAGACAATTGAAAAAAAATTATATGAGGTTACTCACAAACCTCAAGTTAAAAGTCCTAAAAGGAACAGAAATGGTAAGCAAGGTATTTCTAAGAATTCTAATTATAACTTTGTTCCCAATGCTCCTAAAAAAACTTGTTTTAACTGTGATAATACTAATCATCTTGCTATTGATTATAGGAGGAGTAAGAAAATGAAAATTGCTATTCCTGAGTCTGATGTTAGGGGTAGATCAGTATTTTATAAACCACAAAATCCTTGTTTTCACTGTGGTAGTAGTTGGCATTCAATTTACACTTGTAGTTCCTATCATAAGCTGTATCACAACTATTATGAACCTTTGCCTAAATTCAATAAAACTGCTCATGTACTCAATTCTTCTAGTCCTACTAAATCTACTTCTGACAAGACAAATCCTGACAAAGGAAAAATTGTTAGAAGTATTTCTGAATCACAAAGGCTTAAGTTGTCCAAAAAGAGGGCCCAACAAGTGTGGGTCCTTAAAAATCCTTCTAATTAATTACTCTTCTGACTGCAGGGTAACAGGAAAAATGTTAGGATGTTAACACACGCTAATAATACACGCAAGTATACGCGTTCGTAAGTAGTATAAGATTTAGATCAAATTCGTTCCCACAGAGACTCTTTGGTTAATTTAAGAATATGCACATATGCAACAATGATATGGTTATTATCTAATGCTAAGACAAATAACAAGTTGAGATCTAAGAATTAAACTTTCAATTATAACTAAGAGAATAAGAATGGTTGAATTAATATATATGACAAACATGGGATCCTAACTTCATTTAATAGCCTTTTTGTTCTTAACCTTAGCATGTAATGGTGATGACACTAATCAGATAACACGAAACTAGTAAATGCCAACTTTTGTTGTACAAATACCCTACTACCAAGCATCCACAAAAGAGATAGAATTTGAATAGACACCAATTATGTTTAGTCCTTATATGTCTATAAAAATTGAAAACATAACGGTTTAATGCACAAGTTATCTATCGTGATTACATAGGGTAAGTAAGATGGTTAAAATTACCTACGAACCATGCATAACAATAACACATGAACCTATGCTAGAATGGCAAGTTCTAAACCTCTATATTCCCTGTCGCTTTAATAGAGATTAACACGCTATCTTATATGTTAGCTACGCACATAAGACGAATAAGCACAACCAATACTAGGTTATCATACAATCACCACACACTAAGGTATCGAAACAATTTAACTAAAGAAATCCATAAATAAATCCGCTAGAACCCCACGATAACGATTAGTTCATAATCGAACTCATCATCACCATGGGTTCCAATGAAAGCATGATAATAAACAATATAAGAGTACTAGGGTTTAAAGACAAATCGAAAACAAGCATCCAAGTATCACCTAAATCAAAGAAAATAAAAGTCTTCTTCTCCGTAGCCGTCTCATGCTCTCTAGGTCTTCTTATTGCTCTCTCAGGTCTCCTTGTTGTTAAAAACGTCTTTTTATTGGTATATATAGGCTCCAGGATGACCAGAACTCTCAAAATCTTTAATTTCGACTAAAATCAGGATTCTGGTGCAGAAACCGGGCGCGGGCGCGCTGCTATAGGGCGTGGCCGTGCTGGAATAGTGTTTCAGCGGCACGGGCGCACTGACTCTGGCGCGGCCACGCTGACATTCTGGAAAAATTATGACAATTCTTCTTTTGGCCGTATCTTGAGTTCTACTCGTCAGAATTAGGCGATTCAACTGCACACGCGAAACTAACGAGATTCTCTACAACTTGAAAATGGCCTAAGCTTCCAATTATGATCTCTTTTCAGCATATTTCTTTGAAAAGCTCCTTTCTTCATTTAACTGATGCCTGAAATGCAATCACACGAAAACACATCAAAAATACCGAAAACTTGAGTCCAAAACACCAACTTAAGCTTGTAATGAAGCATTCCAAGTAGATATAAAATAAAATCACTTATCACACCCCCAAACTTGAATCGATGCTTGTAATCAAGCATAAACAGACTCAAATCTATAAAACAAACCTAATGCATGAATGCAACTACGTGAATGCAACTAAATGAAATCACATACAAAAAAACAAACAAATATGTCCTATATGAACAATCATGCAACACCATGAATGAAATACAACTATATGTAACATGAATCTATATGAACTATATGGATACACACAAACTAATCCTTACATTATCACCCCCAAACTTAAAATTTTCAATGTCCTCATTGATGGTAATAATAAGGATTTCCAGGCATACCTAGTCGTCGGAATGATCACCCTCCTCGGGTGGAGGATGTAACACCCCCAAATCCGGGGTCGGGGATCCAGGTTGTCACGAGTTCCATTTCCCTTAATGACACCCAATCTTAATAAACAATCAACTACTCTGTACTGTGACCCCAGAATAAACACACACACCACAAGTTATAGTCTCAGAGATGAATATCCAAAAATAACACGAGTCATTTTATTCCAAAATTATATGCCATTACACCTTAAAAGGGTTTCTGAATAAATTTACATTTTTTTGCCATTATTACAATTGATAAAGATACATAAGTCTAGTACATCAAAAGTTGAAAGTCTAGCCTATTGGTAGTTCCTACCTCAGCTACAGCGACATCAACGCCTATAGGAAACTGCGGAACGTTTCCTATCCGCTCGCGAATTGGGAGCTTGGTCCTGTTCATCTTGTCTATCTGATGTTGTGTGATGAAAGAAGAAAGCAAGGGTGAGCAACAAGCCCACCAAAATAATATGTATAATAATTAACAATATATGAGCATTCTCATAGTACTCATGAAAGTCTTTGTCAAGAAGAAATGAACCAAGCTGATATCTTAACACGACCAAGTCGCAAAATATTCAGTATATATATACATATACTTTTCACAATCTTTGAAATCCTCTGACATGTATAATATACACAGAGTTCCAGTTTATAACTGTATAAAAAATATCGTTTCAAGGTGATCTAATATATCTGACCTTGTCTCAACGTTTTCCTGAAACCTTTGTCATTCATAAGACAATCATTAACTAGATATAAGTTTAAAAGATGAAGTTACAAGATACTTCAATATACTTATATCTTTCCGAATACTACTTGAACTACCACCATTTAATGTATAAATAGTTCATCCCATAGATTAAGCTACGAGACAAAACTTGTATAGAATCAATCTTTAAAATATCATTAAAATAAAATGAAGTTACGAGATACTTCATTTGATGCAAACATCATTTTGAAAACTTGACCCTGCCAACACTCAACAATCGCCCAACCGTAGCCTTTCTATCGAAGTGCTCTGGGTAGTGTTGCAGAAATATCCAATTGGATGATGAACTCATTACGGGAGTTTGCCGCGCCAGGAAGACCACTTACGATGATCAGTCGTAGTAGTGCAACCCCACCATTTTCTACATGTAGAGGAGAACCTATCGGATTTACTTGTCAACCGAACACTGGACTCCTAAGGAATGTACCATCTTAGCGGAACTTCCAGGCCATTTGGGCTAATATAATAAGGATGGTTCGGCGCCACTCGACCACTTACGCCACTCCTAGTTCAGATGAAATCCATGACTCTGAAACGTAAAGCTCGTCCCCCCTTTCCCCAAGTAGAAACTTGTTGATACGGCTCCACCAAGAAGTCGTATCTAGTTGGAAAGGAAAACTCACCAATATTTCCCAGGCGATGCCTGTTAATGGATTAACTTGTTCCAAGAATTTTACTTCCCGAGTGTTGGGTAAGTAATCAAAAACTCTTTTATCAAAATAGCAACCTCGTTGCGAATATAAAACACACCACAGAGCCGGATCCCTCGGGTTTTGAGCGAATATTTAAATCCCCTTTGAAAGGAAGATCTTAAATATAAAATGAGTTTTGGGATCCGCTCTAACTTTTAAAATCATTTTGAAGACTCGCAAAACATTTTTAGGAATGTTTGGAGTGATGCTGATTTACTAAAATAAATCAGTCCTGATATATTAGGAAATATCTGAATATTATTATTTAAATAATATCCTCATAAAGAATAATCTTTATAAAAATAATTGAAGTAGAAGTTTTAAAACTTATACTTGCAATTAATATTAAATAACCAAAGATATACTTATACGAAAGTACTATCTTTATTTGAATAATCAAAAGTGAGTTTGATTATCGACACATTATTCCTTAATAAAATAAAGAATAATAATTAGTAAATAATCGGAGTCATAAGTCCTCGAATGAATATTCAAATAATAATATTCATTAATAAAATTAACGGAGTCATAAGCCCTCGAATGAATATTCAAAATAATATTCAATAACAAAATAAACGGAGTCATAAGCCCTCGAATGAATATTCAAAATAATATTCAATAATAAAATCAACGGAGTCATAAGCCCTCGAATGAATATTCAAAATAATATTCAATAATAAAATAAACGGGGTCATAAGCCCTCGAATGAATATTAAAAATAATATTCACTAATAAAATAAGATTATCGAATAAACCTTATTTGATTCATAGTTTTAAAAACTATTTATATATATATAAATATATATATATATTATACTCGGGAGCCTCGACTCCCGGTTTTAGAAAAAAGTTCACCTTTGGGTCCCCTATACTAAGGGTATATGCAAATTACCGCTTATCTCTAGCATAACTATTATCAACTGAATCAACAGATATATGTATCAAGAATACGAAATAGACATGCATATATACCATATCACATGCTACAATATATCGCAAGAATTTTCTAATTAACCATCATGCATCTATCACAAGATAATGCATATACATATGTATACATCACAACAACAGTATAACGGATAGAAAACTTGCCTGAGTGCTCCCGGATAGACTTAAGCTTAGAGTGGGTCCGATAACCTATGAACAACAACATAAGTCGGAATTAAACCCCGGTCGCTTAAGAAACTAGACTTTAACCATTTAGAGTCATAACGTTCGCTTTCGCGCTTAACGATTCACTTAAGTCGCTCGAGTACCCTCAGCTCCACCATTTTTAATAAATTAACCATTGAGGGTTTTAAGACGATTCTTTTGCGAGTACCTTACCAACTTCCTAATACACTTTACATAAATGTTTCATACCCCAATTAGTCATTTAAGGTCCTTAACCAAGGTTTCAAAGTAAGGCGAGGGGTAATGGTTCGGTCGCGAAATGTCGTTACTTAAAACGGTCGTTTCTCCTAAACCGTACATCGGAATCAAACGAACTACATATCAAAACGAAGCTTGTAACATGAACTATCTAATCATGGAAATGGTCAAAACCTAGCAGTGAGTTCACGGGTCCTAATGTTAAGAACAAAAACAGTCTAAAGTAAATCGGACATTATGACGGCTATGTTTACGCGATTACCCAAATTTAAAACACTCCAATTCCACCCACAATCAATCCACAATCATAACCCAATCAAAAATCCATCCATACTACATCATAACAGCCCCAACAACTCAACATTAACAATTTATACTTATTCTTAAACTTGAATTTAACTACACTTAAGTTCATTAATCAACAATCCAAGAATTACCACTCCAAAACTTCACAAAACTAACTAATCTCTACATTCACAACAAGCAAGCCTCCCATGAATTAAAATAAACAAAACTAAACCTAATTACTCAAATAAAGTTAGGTTTTAGAGGGGTTATACCTTCCTTGGAGAGTGTAGAATCAAGAGAATGGCTTGGAATCACCCTTAAAGTCCTTATCCAAGCTTAAACTAAACAAAACTTCAAGAACAAAAATTTTAGTTCTTGAAAAACACTATTCACCATCTTCTTCCATGATTTTTAGGAAGAGATTGTGAATGATTTAGGAGCTCAAACTTATAGGATATCCATAACTATGCATAAGGAGTCTTAGATAATTACCTTGTTAATTAACAAAGCTTGGAACTAGGATTTTGATTTTCTTTCTTTGGAAAAGAAGAAAAAGCCGAGAGCATGGAAGAAGAAAGGTGAGAAAATGTTGTGTTTTTGGTGAAAATGAATTGTTGGCTTGGTTGGTTGATTTTTTGATTTGTTTTGTTTTGTTTTATTACCTTTATACCATGGTAACTTTTGTGTGGTTCTAATTCAACCAACAACACACTTGCTTGGTCATGCTTATGTCACCATGTGATGTCACCCTCCCTCCTTTGTCCTCTTCTCATTGGTTTGATGACATCATCCCCACTAATCTCTTTGATTAGCTTTTAATTATTTGGCTAATGACCGCTGATCTGTTATACGGTTCGCTTAACTTTTATTTTCGTTTATCGTTTGAGGGATCATACCCGGGATCTTATTACTTAGGTTCCCTTAACCTTTCTTAATACATTATATTCCTTTTTATGATCCTCTATTAAAATCCTTGAATTTAATCCTTTTTATCCAGTTACCTTATACTCAATTCTTTCGATATCTGGTGGATTTTCGGGAAAAATCAAAAGGTTCAAATTTGGATTCTGACGATCTTTATATACACTTATATATCATATAGAGTACCAATAAAATCTCAGAATATCCATAAAAGAACCCCTACATAGTGTGGCATGAAAAGTTTTCTTATTCAGCAATATCAGCAAAACACTATTCATAAGGGTTACAAAAAAGTTCAAAATTTTGGGGTTATTACAGTCTCCTCTCCTTAAAAGGATTCCATCCCGGAATCAAATAGAAAACAAATGGGGGTACTTTTCTAGCATTGCGCTCTCTAGTTCCCAAGTTGATTCTTCCACATTATGATTCTGCCATAGCACTCTGACTAGCTTGATCACTTTGTTCCGAAGCACCTGCTCCTTCTTATCCGTAATCTTTACTGGTTTCTCCACGTAAGTCAGATCTGGTTGCATATCCACATGCTCGTACTCCACTATATGTCTGGCATCCCGATGATACTTCCTTAGCATTGACACATGGAACACATTATGAACTTGTTGTAGGTTCGGGGGTAAGGCTAGCTCGTAAGCCAACTTCCCAATCCGTCTTAGTATCTCAAATGTTCCAATGTATCTTGGGCTTAGTTTTCCTTTCTTTCCAAATCTCATTAACCCCTTCCAAGGGGATACTTTTAGTAGTACTAAGTCCCCTACTCCATACTCCTTGTCCTTTCATTGTCAAATCAGCATACTTCTTATGTCCATCTTGGGCTACTCCCAGCCGTCCTCTGATTAGATCTATTATATTCTTGGTCCTTTGGACCACTGCTGGTCCGAGCATCTTGCGCTCTACAACTTCATCCTAACATAAGGGAGATCGACATTGTCTTCCCTCAAAGATCTCATAAGACGATATCACGATACCTGACATACGATCTATTATTGTGAGAAAACTCAATCCGCGTTAAGTGATCATTCCAAATTCTTTCAAGTCTATTGCACAGACTCTCATTATAACTTTTAGAATTAGAGCTTTTGCTTCTCAATACCCATTCTTTTCCAGTTCGTAATCGCTACTGCCTTTCGTTCCTAATATTATACTGGTTATACTTTTGCTCGTTAGCGTTCTATAACCTTTTAATTACCACGTCAACCTTAGTATCACTAACGCGTTAGAATCGGAATACCACCGTACTGATACTACTTCCTTTAGCTGCTTCCATCTTCGAAAGCTTGATCCATCATATAGAAGTAAAGGAATTTGTTGAGAGATCGCTATGATCATGAACACTTGTTCTATTGCATAGTTAGTACAGAAGGTGGCCAGCCTTTAGTACTTGACAAGCAATTTAAACAACATGTGGTATCCTACTAGGCTTCTATCACACAGATAGATAGTCATTCGGCAATACCTCCCCTTCTGGAAGGGTTGTTCTTCTCATCTTATATGAAATGAAAAGAAGAGAAAAGAACGAATTGAAGAGAATTGTATATATGAAAAAAAATATACTGCCACAAAATATCTGGCTTGGAACCTACCTCTGAACTATAGAGGTTTGTCATAGAAGAACAAAACATATATGTATTTATATCAACATCAAGTATTATAGCATCGTATTTCACATGCCTAAATATTTTTGCTATTCCGTCCATCATTCTATGGACCCATGCTCTTCCTCGAGCTTATACACGATCACCTTTGAAACTCCCTCGATATCGAAAATCGAATCTGGGATCTCATTCTAGACATCATCGTTACTAGAATTCTATGCTTGCACCGCAACCTTCCTCGTATAGTAATACGACTCTCTATTGATAAGAAGGAATAAATATTCAATAGGTAAATAATCGACCTAGTTTTTCTATCAAAGATAACTTATACGTCAACATGACACGATTAGTGGTACTCAATCTCAACATCCATTCCAATACAACTCTCACGGTTGTAATCAGCTCATTACTCGCAGAATCATTGTTGCATTACTATGGTCCACCACTGACCTACTGTCGTCATTCACTTTCCATGAAATCTTAATATCTAACCATACGGAGTCCATACATGTAGTATAGAATTCTTCTAAGGAGTTAACATAATCACCATTCATAATTCATGAAGAACACTCCTGATCCTGACATACATACATGACATGAAGCATATAAAATTGCAGAAGAGTTTCAATCAAAGCACCGATAGCAGGTTAATACCATTCTTAATCATATGCTTTCAATAGAAGACTTAACTCAAAGGTTTGTTTAGTCTTTTTTGAAATATGGTCCTGGCTTATTCTCAAGATAGTACCTTCTAATATAGATAGCCCGCTTATGGCGATTACACGAATTAAACCTTATCCAACTACTATTACGGTTGGGTATTGCACAGTCATCAGAAGGAATGTCAATCTTCCAAACCATAATACAACCATCACAGCTTTAACCATCATCACTGTATTCCTTTGGCACAAGAGCCTATAATTATCCTCTTACCTTTAAAGTGTCGGCCACCTCTTTGGCCTTTCCTGATAGTAAAATTTCCTTACAATCAATGTCATTTTAACCACATCTAACTAAATTTTTCTACCTCATTTCAAATCACTGCTTATGTGAAAATGCTTTTCTTAAGTCCTTGTGATAAAAAAAATCACCATTTTTCCATAAATCACTGCCTTAGTCTTTAAATGTAAACATTATCATGGCTGACTCTCGATCGTACTTAGGACGTCTTTTATCTTGGGCCTTTCTTGCTTTAACAATTTCTGACCTTCATTGGTTCAATCTATACTTCTTATGTTTTAACACGTGCCCACCTGGCATTATTATAATTACGCCATTTTTCCTTTATTAAATTTCTATTCTTGAGAACTTCGAATATTACCTTTCTCCTTATAAAACCTCTAAGGTTATCCTTAAATCGTTCCTCCTGTATTCCCTAGATACAGGCATATCAAAATACCATTTACTACTACTAGAACCATTGTTTAAGTACTTCTAAAAAATTTCTCAACTGATCTTTAAAGGTTGTTGTTACCTTAATTCTTTCCAATTCATACTGTCAAAACTCATACTATCCCTATTCAGGGTGAAATGCCAACCTTTATGCATTCCCCTAGGATTCATTTTAAGTTACAGATGTTCTATCCTTAATTCCACCTTTAAAAAGGTACATGCATCCTTCCACGGATAAATCAAGTCATATATCCCTGATAAGGGTGTCTTATTCAATCATTCCCACCTCGATAGTATATGCCTAATTTCACATTAACATCTGTATTCAAGATGAGGTCAACCCATATGGCCTTCAAAAGATAACAATGGTTACCCGTTTTTCTTTCCTAATTTGGTAATGACAACAGGGATGTTCTGGTAGATATTGGTCGTGTTCAACGTGAACTTCTTCTTAATAATTCCTCATTTACTTTTGTTATTTATCTCAACAGTCATCTCAATGTTGGGATATCTTTCATACCTGGTGTCTCCCAGTCTGGGTATCATGCCCCCGGTCTTACACTTCACATTCTTGAAGGTCACTTACTTCATTCAATTTTACTAATTTCTTACTTTCTTTTCTCCTCAGTCTATCCGCGTCTCATTATTTATCCTTCAAACTATCTCAAGGTTTCCTCGACTCCTCCCAACTTACAGGGGATAAACTATATGTATCTCTTATGCCTTCAACCATCAACTTTAACTCATGGTGAATCACCCTCATCCTGACGATTACATACTTTTCTATTTATATTGCTACGAGTCTTTAGGGTTTCCTCATACCCAACTCCCTTATCATTCCTCAAACTCTATTGTCTTTATTTTCCTTTCCACTTCAGTTTCTTTTTTTTTTATTTTCTTTTCTATTACAATCATTTCATGAACCCACTACCCATTGACTTCAAACATCACGTCGTTCTGGGATTCTTGTCATCAGAACGAATCTTGACAACTTTTACAACTTAGCTTCATAATTCATCATACTCGTCCGCCTTTGTTCTGGCTCTAAAGCTTTTACACTATCTCCATAACCTTAGGAATTACTTTCCCGAAAACAATCGACTGAACTTTAATCAGTTTATTCTAACCTCTGGCTCCGTGCCTTTCTTGGTCTTTCACCAGCGGGTGGCCTCTCTCTTAGAAGGGTAAGTGATAAAAATAATCTTTTGTGATTCGTCCATCATTTAGAATCTCAAATGATTCCTATATTCCCTTTAGCCAGGATCTCGCCTTTACTGGGTTCGCTTGTTCCTTGGAACTCTGAGAGCTTAGTGACTTAAAGGTCCTGAAAGAATTTCCCACCGCACTGTCTCCTCAGGGTGGTGGTTAGGGATAATAGTCTAAGTTCTCTTTAGACAGGTCCATGAATTACCGTATAGGAGTACCGTCTCAGGTCTCCTTTCTTTACTCAACTTTCTGTTTCCTTAGTATGAAATGTTTCATCCTTCTCCCATACTTGGGGTTATCTTATACGTTAAAATCCTTGTTTTCCACTTCATTATGTTATGGGCTCCTTCTTTCTTAATGGCAGCCTCCCTGACTATCACATTCGGGGTTTGCCCTAAATCTTATTCCTCGAGCTATGGATTTCATCTAAGATCCAGTCCTTAAGCTTTTAAACGTTTGGAACCCAAATTCTGTAGGAATACCTCGTTATTCTCTTATCATCTTTCTTGGTATTAATCTCTTCTCCAGTCATTGACTCTCTTCCTTCATTCATCACTTTTTCTTGGCACAATATGATCTTTTTCGATAATTCGGGCTGTATTGCAATCTCAAACAGCGTTTCGGTACCGGCTCCGGTTACCTTCACTTCTATTTCCATTTTCTCAAAATCTCTTATCAACACTCCCAAAGACATTTTCATCTTGAGTCTCTCATTTATACTAAGGGCATTAGCCACCATTTTGGCTTTCCCTGGATGATAAAGAATCTCATAATCGTAATCCTTGATTAGCTCTAACCACCTCCTCTGGCGCATGTTGAGCTCTTTCTCCGTGAAAGTGCACTAGAGCACTTATGGCTTGTGTAAATCTCGCACTTCTCTCCATACAAGTAGTGCCTCCAATCTTTCGGGCAAAACTATTGCCACAAACCTAAGCTCATGGGTGGGGATATCAAATTTTATATTCCCTTAATTATCTTGACGCGTACGCGATTACCTTGTTGTGCTGTATAAGAAGCACCCTAATTCCTTTTGCAAAGCGTCACTACACTTCACAAAATCTCATTTTCCATCCGGCAATGCCAACATAGGGGCCGTCACCAACCTTTGCTTCAGTTCTTAAAAGCTTTTCTCACATTTCTCTGTCCATTCAAACTTCTCAGTCTTACGAGTAGGCCGCATTAAAGGGCTACTATCTTTACAAACTTGAACAAACCTCCGCTAGTGACCGGCCAATCCTACCTCTGGTAGTTCCCCTAACCATGGTCATCAATTCCTCAGTGGTCCTTTATTCATTCATGTTAGGATCCTCCTCAGCAACAATCCCTTCTAGGACAACATCCTCAACCGCTACATCCTCAATATGAACATCATCCGGTCCTGCGTTAGGACGCTCCATCGGATCCACAATCCGATCTCCAATTAGTAATAAAATATCATCACGTTGTTGCTCCTCAACCTCATGGTTCGGAGTCCCGCAACCATATACGATAACGAACTACGCCTCTATCACGATATTTATAAGGGTTCCCATAAGGGTTTTAACTGTCAGTAATACGTTAGGTAGCCCGACTATGAACTTGGCAAGAGTTCTTATTATCTTAGTGAACTTATTATCCTAACGTCATATCATCTCTGAGGTTTATAACGCTTAGCTCTGATACCATTTCTGTAACACCCCCAAATCCGGGGTCGGGGATCCGGGTTGTCACGAGTTCCATTTCCCTTAATAACACCCAATCTTAATAAACAATCAACTACTCTGTACTGTGACCCCCACAATAAACACACACACCACAAGTTATAGTCTCAGAGATGAATATCCAAAAATAACACGAGTCATTTTATTCCGAAATTATATGCCATTAAACCTTAAAAGGGTTTCTGAATAAATTTACATTTCTTTGCCATTATTACAATTGATAAAGATACATAAGTCTGGTACATCAAAAGTTGAAAGCCTAGCCTATTGGTAGTTCCTACCTCAGCTACGGCGACATCAACGCCTATAGGAAACTGCGGAACGTTTTCTATCCGCTCGCGAATTGGGAGCTTGGTCCTGTTCATCTTGTCTATCTGATGTTGTGTGATGAAAGAAGAAAGCAAGGGTGAGCAACAAGCCCACCAAAATAATATGTATAATAATTAACAATATATGAGCATTCTCATAGTACTCATGAAAGTCTTGGTCAAGAAGAAATGAACCAAGATGATATCTTAACGCGACCAAGTCGCAAAATATTCAGTATATATATACATATACTTTTCACAATCTTTGAAATCCTCTGACATGTATAATATACACAGAGTTCCAGTTTATAACTGTATAAAAAATATCATTACAAGGTAATCTAATATATCTGACCTTGTCTCAACGTTTTCCTGAAACCTTTGTCATTCATAAGACAATCATTAACTAGATATAAGTTTAAAAGATGAAGTTACAAGATACTTCAATATACTTATATCTTTTCGAATACTACTTGAACTACCACCGTTCAATGTATAAATAGTTCATCCCATAGATTAAGCTAAGAGACAAAACTTGTATAGAATCAATCTTTAAAAAATCATCAAAATAAAATGATGTTATGAGATACTTCATTTGATGCAAACATCATTTTGAAAACTTGACCCTGCCAACACTCAATAATCGCCCAACCGTAGCCTTTCTATCGAAGTGCTCTGGGTAGTGTTGCAGAAATATTCAATTGGATGATGAACTCATTACGGGAGTTTGCCGCGCCAGGAAGACCACTTACGATGATCAATCGTAGTAGTGCAACCCCACCAATTTCTACATGTAGAGGAGAACCTGTCGGATTTACTTGTCAACCGAACACTGGACTCCTAAGGAATGTACTGTCTTAGCGGAACTTCCAGGCCATTTGGGCCAATATAATAAGGCTGGGCCGACGCCACTCGACCACTTACGCCACTCCTAGTTCAGATGAAATCCATGACTCTGAAACGTAAAGCTCGTCCCCCCTTTCCCCAAGTAGAAACTTGTTGATACGGCTCCACCAAGAAGTCGTATCTAGTTAGAAAGGAAAACTCACCAATATTTCCCAGGCGATGCCTGTTAATGGATTAACTTATTCCAAGAATTTTACTTCCCGAGTGTTGGGTAAGTAATCAAAAACTCTTTTATCAAAATAGCAACCTCGTTGCGAATATAAAACACACCACAGAGCCGGATCCCTCAGGTTTTGAGCGAATATTTAAATCCCCTTTGAAAGGAAGATCTTAAATATAAAATGAGTTTTGGGATCCGCTCTAACTTTTAAAATCATTTTGAAGACTCGCAAAACATTTTTAGGAATGTTTGGAGTGATGCTGATTTACTAAAATAAATCAGTCCCGATATATTAGGAAATATCTGAATATTATTATTTAAATAATATCCTCATAAAGAATAATCTTTATAAAAATAATTGAAGTAGAAGTTTTAAAACTTATACTTGCAATGAATATTAAATAACCAAAGATATACTTATACGAAAGTACTATCTTTATTTGAATAATCAAAAGTGAGTTTGATTATCGACACATTATTCCTTAATAAAATAAAGAATAATAATTAGTAAATAATCGGAGTCATAAGTCCTCGAATGAATATTCAAATAATAATATTCATTAATAAAATAAACGGAGTCATAAGCCCTCGAATGAATATTCAATAATAAAATCAACGGAGTCATAAGCCCTCGAATGAATATTCAAAATAATATTCAATAATAAAATAAACGGGGTCATAAGCCCTCGAATGAATATTCAAAATAATATTCATTAATAAAATAAGGTTATCGAATAAACCTTATTTGATTCATAGTTTTAAAAACTATTCATATATATATATATATAAATATATATATTATACTCGGGAGCCTCGACTCCCGGTTTTAGAAAAAAGTTCACCTTTGGGTCCCCTATACTAAGGGTATATGCAAATTACCGCTTATCTCTAGCATAGGTATTATCAACTGAATCAACAGATATATGTATCAAGAATACGAAACAAGCATGCATATATACCATATCACATGTTACAATATATCGCAAGAATTTGCTAATTAACCATCATGCATCTATCACAAGATAATGCATATACATATGTATACATCACAACAACAGTATAACGGATAGAAAACTTGCCTGAGTGCTCCCGGATAGAATTAAGCTTGGAGTGGGTCCGATAACCTATGAACAACAACATAAGTCGAAATTAAACCCCGGTCGCTTAAGAAACTAGACTTTAACCATTTAGAGTGCTAACGTTCGCTTTCGCGCTTAACGATTCACTTAAGTCGCTCGAGTACCCTCGACTCCACCATTTTTAATAAATTAACCATTGATGGTTTTAAGGCGATTCTTTCGCGAGTACCTTACCAACTGCCTATTCCACTTTACATAAATGTTTCATACCCCAATTAGTCATTTAAGGTCCTTAACCAAGGTTTCAAAGTAAGGCGAGGGGTAATGGTTCGGTCGCGAAACGTCGTTACTTAAAACGGCCGTTTCTCTCTAAACCGTACATCGGAATCAAACGAACTACATATCAAAACGAAGCTCGTAACATGAACTATCTAATCATGGCAATGGTATAAACGTAGCAGTGAGTTCACGGGTCCTAATGTAAAGAACAAAAACAGTCTAAAGTAAATCAGACATTATGACGGCTATGTTTACGCGATTACCCAAATTTAAAACACTCCAATTCCACCCACAATCAATCCACAATCACAACCCAATCAAAACTCCATCCATACTACATCATAACAGCCCCAACAACTCAACATTAACAATTTATACTTATTCTTAAACTTGAATTTAACTACACTTAAGTTCATTAATCAACAATCCAAGAATTACCACTCCAAAACTTCACAAAACTAACTAATTTCTACATTCACAACAAGCAAGCCTCCCATGAATTAAAATCAACAAAACTAAACCTAATTACTCAAATAAAGTTAGGGTTTAGAGGGGTTATACCTTCCTTGGAGAGTGGAGAATCAAGAGAATGGCTTGGAATCACCCTTAAAATCCTTATCCAAGCTTAAACTAAACAAAACTTCAAGAACAAAAATTTTAGTTCTTGAAAAATACTATTCACCATCTTCTTCCATGATTTTTAGGAAGAGATTGTGAATGATTTAGGAGCTCAAACTTATAGGATATCCATAACTATGCATAAGGAGTCTTAGATAATTACCTTGCTAATTAACAAAGCTTGGAACTAGGATTTTGATTTTCTTGCTTTGGAAAAGAAGAAAAAACCGAGAGCATGGAAGAAGAAAGGTGAGAAAATGTTGTGTTTTTGGTGAAAATGAATTGTTGGCTTGGTTGGTTGATTTTTTGATTTGTTTTGTTTTGTTTTATTACCTTTTTACCATGGTAACTTTTATGTGGTTCTAATTCAACCAACAACACACTTGCTTGGTCATGCTTATGTCACCATGTGATATCACCCTCCCTCCTTTGTCTTCTTCTCATTGGTTTGATGACATCATCCTCACTAATCTCTTTGATTAGCTTTTAATTATTTGGCTAATGACCGATGATCTGTTATACGGTTCCCTTAACTTTCATTTTCGTTTATCGTTTGAGGGATCATACCCGGGATCTTATTACTTAGGTTCCCTTAACCTTTCTCAATACATTATATTCCTTTTTATGATCCTCTATTAAAATCCTTGAATTTAATCCTTTTTATCCTGTTACCTTATACTCAATTCTTTCGATATCTGGTGGATTTTCGGGAAAAATCAAAAGGTTCAAATTTGGATTCTAACGATCTTTACATACACTTATATATCATATAGAGTACCAATAAAATCTCAGAATATCCATAAAAGAACCCCTACATAGTGTGGCATGAACAGTTTTCTTATTCAGCAATATCAGCAAAACACTATTCATAAGGGTTACAAAAAAGTTCAAAATTTTGGAATTATTACAGAGGATCAGGTGGCCAATCAACCTCGACATCAGTGGCTCAGAAAATAGTGCCCAAAGCTTGTGTCAAATCTGTAGAAAAATGACGGTGGATGTCGTGCATGGCTTCCATACGCCTAGTCACTTGCCTGTACTGCTCATCACCAACACCAGTCATATCAACTACCTGCTGCATATGAGAAGAACCCTTTATTGGCACGAGAGGATCCGTTCGGCCACCCTCTACATCATCAAAAATATATCCCAACCCCTTGTCAGGGGGTGCACCTAAGAATGCATAACTCAAGTGATCTGGCAGTGGGTTGAGCTCAAGTGTGGGAGCATCTTCAATAGACGTCTCGAGACGCTGCTGAGAAATTTTCAGCTCTGCTAACCCAAGAGAATCGAATGGCATATCCAACTTCCTCTTCCACAGTGATGCATTCAAAACCTGCAGTTGCTCTACTCCTTCAACTTTAATAACTGATTCCCCTATTAAGGTTCTCTCTAAGGTATCCGACTTTGGAAATTGCTCAAGCTCCGAAGTTACGATAGAGTCTACCCACTCTACTTTAAAGAACTCCTCTTTAGCTGTGGGTAACTTTATTGCCTTGAACACATGAAAAGTGACCTTTTGATCATGAACCTTCATCGTAAGCTCTCCTTGTTGCACATCGATCATAGTTCTGCCTGTAGCCAAGAATGGTCTTCCCAAGATGATGGGAATCTTCTTATCTTCCTTGAAATACAGAATGACAAAATCAGCAGGGAAAATGAGTTTATCCACCTTAACCAAAACATCCTCCACTATTCCTCGCGGATAAGTGATGGAACGATCAGCTAGTTGCAATGACATGTATATCAGTTTCGGATCAGGCAGACCAAGCTTCTTGAAGATAGACAAGGGCATCAGATTGATGCTAGCTCCCAAGTCACATAAATACTTGGCGAAAGACAAGTTTCCGATGGTGCAAGGTATAGTGAAGCTTCTAGGATCTTTAAGCTTCGGAGGCAACTTCTGTTGCAACACAGCACTGCATTCCTCCGTAAGAGCAACGGTCTCTAAGTCATCGAGCTTTACTTTCTGAGAGAGAATACCTTTCATAAACCTCGCATATCTAGGCATTTGTTCAAGAGCTTCAGCGAAAGGTATGTTGATATGAAGTGTCTTGAACACCTCCAGAAACTTAGCAAATTGCTTATCTAACTTCTGCTTCTACCGCCTCTTAGGAAAGGGAGGTGGAGGATAGACTTGTTTCTCCCCTGTATTACCCTCGGGAGGAGTGTGTTCCACAGTTTTCTTCTTTGATTCCACCTCGACATCCTTCGGCACCACTTTTTCAGCCACAACTGCATTTTCTGAAACTTGAGATTTTTCAAGCTCTTTGTCTTGCTGAATTTGGGGGCTTGCAATCTTTCCAGACCTCAAGGTGATGGCGTTCACATGTTCTTCAACTTCCCTCTTATCTGGATTGGCTTCTATATCACTAGGAAGCGTTCCTGGTGGTCGATTCAATAAGGTATTAGCAATTTGCCCTATTTGGTTCTCCATAGTCTTAATAGAAACAGCCTGGCTTTGGCATATAAGAGCCTGGTTTTTGTACATAAGCCGCAACTCCTCCAATTCAGATTTTTTATTCGAAGATAGACCTGCATCTCCATGAGTTTGATGTTGAAGTTGGATTTGTTATCTTGGTTCAAATTGTTGCTGAAAACCAGGAGGTTTGGATTGCTTGTTTCCAAACTCCTGGAACGGTTGTTGCATAACATTCTGATTGTTGCTCCGGCTAAAATTAGGATGATTCCAGTTGTCAGGATGATAAGTGTCTAGAACTGGTTGATGCGATCTCTGAAAGTTGCTCAAAAACTGAGTTGATTCACTAGATATAGCGCATTTCTCCATCGCATGCGAACCTACACACAGCTCACAAACTCTGGTTATCTGATTAATACCATAGTTAGCCAGAGAATCGATCTTCATAGACAACGCCCTTAGTTGAGTAGTGATAGTCATAGCTGTATCCACTTCAAGAACTCATGCTACCTTTCCATGCGGCAATCTCTGAGTTGGATACTGATATTCATTAGCAGCAATCAGTTAAATTAGATCATAAGCTTCATCATAGCTCTTAGCCCATAAGGCTCCACCTGATGCTGCATCGAGCATGGGTCTGGACCGAGCTCCCAAACCATTATAAAAACAATTGATGATCATCCAATCAGGCATTCCATGATGAGGACACTTCCTAAGCATCTCCTTGTAGCGCTCCCAAGCTTCATATAAAGATTCTCCTGATTGCTGCGCAAATTGAGTAAGAGCATTCCTGATTGCAGCTGTATTTGCCATAGGGAAGAATTTAGTGAGAAACTTTTGAGAAAGATCTTCCCAAGTAGTAATCGAACCAGCTGGTAGAGAGTTTAACCTCCCTCAAAGAGAATGGGAATAGTCTCAGCTTCACAGCATCTTCAGAAACACCGTTGAACTTGAAGGTGTCGCAGATCTCAATGAAATCCCTAATGTGCATATTGGGATCTTCTGTTAGAGAACCCCCAAACTGGATTGAATTATGTACCCATTGAATTATTCCAAGGTTGATCTCAAAGGTATTCGTTGTGATAGTTGTCCTGACAATGCTAGATTGAATGTCATTGATCTTGGGTTGAGAAAAATCCATCAAGGCTTTTGTTCATGCTGCTGGATCTCCCATTGTAATGAGTACCAAAAACACAACAAGTAAACCGTGAAAGTAAAAGAGTCCGTGTCAGTAAACTTTAACGACCACTGATGACAAGCACATAAACTAAAAATTAACACCGAGTCCCCGGCAGCGGCGCCAAAAACTTGTTAGGACGTTAACACGCGCTAAGAATACATGCAAGTATACGCGTTCGCAAGTAGTATAAGATTTAGATCAAATTCGTTCCCACAGAGACTCTTTGGTTGATTTAAGAATATGCACATATACAACAATGATATGGTTATTATCTAATGCTAAGACAAATAACAAGTTGAGATTGTTTATAACTAAGAATTAAACTAACAATTATAACTAAGAGAACAAGAATGGTTGAATTAATATATATGACAAACATGGGATCCTAACTTCATTAAATACTTTATTCAATAGCCTTTTTATTCTTAACCTTAGCATGTAATGGTGATGACACTAATCAGATAACACGAAACTAGTAAACACCAACTTTTGTTGTACGAATACCTTACTACCAAGCATCCACAAAAGAGATAGAAATTGAATAGACACCAATTATGCTTAGTCCTTATATGTCTATAAGAATTGAAAACATAACGGTTTAATGCGCAAGTTATCTATCGTGATTATATAGGGCAAGTAAGATGGTTAAAATTACCTACGAATCATGCATAACAATAACACATGAACCTATGCTAGCATGGAAAGTTCTATACCTCTATATTCATTATCACTTCAATAGAGATTAAAACGCTATCTTATATGTTAGCTACGCACATAAGACGAATAAGCACAACCAATACTAGGTTATCATATAATCACCACACACTAAGGTATCAAAACAGTTTAACTAAAGAAATCCATAAATAAATCCGCTAGAATCCCACGATAATAATTAGTTCATAATCAAACTCATCATCACCATGGGTTCCAATGAAAGCATGATAATAAATAATATAAGAGTACAAGGGTTTAAAGACAAATCGAAAACAAGCATCCAAGTATCGCCTAAATCGAAGAAAACAAAAGTGTTCTTCTCTGTAGCCGTCTCGTGCTCTCTAGGTCTTCTTATTGCTCTCCCAGGTCTCCTTGTTGTTAAAAATGTCTTTTTATTGGTATATATAGGCTACATGATGACCAGAACTCTCAAAATCTTTAATTTCGACTAAAATCAGGATTCTGGTGCAGAAACCGGGCGCGGGCGCGCTTCTACAGGGTGCGGCCGCGCTGGAATAGTGTTTCAGCGGCGCGGGCGCGCTGACATTCTGGAAAAATTCTGACAATTTTTCTTTTGGCCGTATCTTGAGTTCTGCTCGTCAGAATTAGGCGATTCAATTTCCCACGCGAAACTAACGAGATTCTCTACAACTTGAGAATGGCCTAAGATTCCAATTCTGATCTATTTTCAACATATTTCTTTGAAAATCTCCTTTCTTCATTTAACTGATGCCTGAAATGCAATAACACAAAAACACATCAAAAATACCAAAAACTTGAGTCCAAAACAGCAACTTAAGCTTGTAATGAAGCGTTCCAAGTAGATATAAAATCCACTTATCAAAAAACACTCTTGTCTTATATCTTATGGAGATGGAAATGTAGGACACATTCTGGGATATGGCAACTTGATAATTGGAAAAGTAGCAATAGAGAATGTAGCTCTAGTGGAAGGACTGAAGCATAATCTTCTAAGCATTAGTTAGATCACTGACAGAGGTTATCATGTGGTGTTCTATGACTCTCACTGTGAAGTGGTTCACAACAACTCAAAGAAGATTATCTTTATGGGATATAGACATGGCAATATGTATGAAGCAAGGCTACATGAAAGTCTTAAGCTGGAAGCTACTTGCCTTATCTCTAAGGCATCAGTAGATGAAAGCTGGAATTGGCATAAGTAACTCTCACATCTCAACTTTAATTTTATCAATGAACTTGCCAAGAAGGAGCTAGTAAGAGGATTACCAAATGTGCCATACTCATCTGATGGTCTTTGTGATGTTTTCCAAAAGTCCAAACAAAGAAGAGTATCTTTCAAAAGCAAAACAGAATTCTCTATTACTGAGCCATATTATATGTTACACTTGGATCTCTTTGGACCAGTAAACATAATGTCCATCAACAAGAAAAGGTACACACTTGTAATTGTCGATGATTTCACTAGATACACTTGGGTTTATTTTCTACACAAGAAGGATGAAACTCCAGAAATTCTTCTAGATCATATAAGGTAAATTGAGAATGGATCCACCCACAAAGTGAATATTCTGAGAAGTGATAATGGCATTGAGTTCAAGAACTCAAAAATGGAGGAAGTTTGCAAGTACAAAGGCATACAACAACAATTCTCAGCTCCTAGTATAGCTCAACAATATGGTATTGTTGAGAGAAAGAACAGAACCCTGATTGAATCTGGCAGGACTCTGCTGGAAGAAGAAAAACTACCCACTTACTTCTGGGCTGAAGCAGTAAACACAACATGTTATACACAGAATATCACACTGATAAACAGACATGGTGTTACTCCTTATCAGATGCTGAAAGAAAAGAAGCCCAGTCTCAAACATCTTCATGTATTTGGATGTAAGTGATTTATTTTGAGAACTCATACTGATCAGCTAGGGATGTTTGAATTAAAAGCTGATGAAGGAAACTTTGTTGGTTATTCACCATCAAGAGCATACAGGGTTTTCAATCTGAGAATAAATACTGTAGTTATCTCCATAAATGTATCTTTTGATGATAAGAAGATTCCTGGTTTTGAAGAAAACTCTCATGAAAGTCTAATCTTTGTAAATGAAAATGCATTGTTGGAATCTGGATCAAACTCTAATGAATTGTCAAATCCTGATGATCCAAATCCTGATACTCCTTCAGATTCTGAAGATGATCATTGTACTAAAGAACCTGCACATGTTGAGGGGGAGCAACATCAAGGTTCAGCTGATGGTACTAACACTGAAGAATCAACTCAAGGTTCTTCTCAATCTGGTCATTCAGAATCCAATGCTGATTCAATATCAGATGGACATGATTCAAGTCCCAAAACTTCATTAGGAGATGACAGCACAGTTTCAGGGGGAGCCTCAAATGCATTTGATGAGGCATACAATTCAGGGGGAGCATCTAGCTCCAGAAGGACACTTTCTAGTGCCAGAAAATGGACTCAAGATCATATTCTTGATCTGATTATTGGAAATCCTGATGAAGGTGTAAAGACAAGGAGTGCAACTCAAAATGAATGTTTGTACCACAATCTACTTTCAAAAGAAGAGCCAAAGAAATTAGAAGATGCACTAAAGGATGCAGATTGGGTTATAGCTATGCAAGAAGAGTTGAATGAGTTCGAAAGAAATGAAGTTTGGAAGCTGGTGCCTAGACCTAAGAACAGGTCAATTGTGGGCACAAAGTGGGTCTTCAGGAATAAGACTGATTCTGATGGAACAATTATCAGAAACAAGGCAAGATTAGTGGCTAAAGGATTTTTCAACAGGAAGGCATTGACTATGACGAAATATTTGCTCCTGTTGCTAGGCTGAAAGCAATCAGAATTTTCTTGGCATATGATGCACACAAGAAATTTAAAGTCTTTCAGATGGATGTCAAGAGTGCATTTCTCAATGGAGAACTTAAAGAAGAAGTCTATGTTGAACAGCCACCAGGTTTTGTGGATGCTAAACATCCTGATTATGTTTATAGACTTGACAAAGCACTCTATGGACTAAAGCAAGCACCTAGGGCATGGTATGAGACTCTTGCTCAATTTCTGCTGGAAAGTGGATTCAAAAGAGGTACAATAGATAAAACTTTATTTTATCTGAATCAAGTTAAAGATCTGCTTTTAGTTCAAATTTATGTGGATGGTATCATTTTTGGATCAACTAATCAAAAACTGTGTGATAAGTTCTCAAAGTTGATGCAATCAAGATATCAAATGAGCATGATGGGAGAGATGAGTTACTTCTTGGGATTGCAAATTAAACAGACTGAAATGGTATCTACATTAATCAGTCAAAGTACACAAAGAATCTATTGAAAAGGTTTAATATGCAAGAAAGTACAGCTACAGCTACTCCTATGGCAACTGCTACAAAGCTTGATCCTCATGAAGGTACAGCAGTTGATGTCACAAACTACAGAGGTATGATTGGTTCTCTTTTGTACCTAACGGCTAGTAGACCAGACATTATGTTTGCCACCTGTCTGTGTGCAAGATTTCAGTAAAATCCAAGGGAGCCACATCTAACGAATACCTTTCCTCAACACCTACAAACATCATGTCATCTTCTGAGATTTCACCCTTTTTCAATCAAACCATTATTATTCATGGAAACCCTTTTGGAACCAATAACTAATTGGCTCCGCTTACACATCAGCAGTTCCTTAATCTTTTCACGATATACAGGATTTCTTACTCCAATGTCCAATTGGATATGCTCTCACAAATCCTACTAAGGTATCATACAGGGTTGTAATGCAGGTATGGGATACAGCTCTAGTTAATGCAACAAATACTGCTTTCTCTTTTGAATATAAGGGATGCATGTATGAGGTTGATGTTGATGTTCTGGTTCAAGCATTAAGGATGCCTGACTGTGATGGTGGTCCTGGCAATTATGCAACTGAGCAGCTGTTTGATATGCTCAGAACTCTGAACTACAAAGGTGACATCACAATAATTGGGAAATTGACAAGAATAAAATTAAAGAGAGAATGGAATTTCTTCTTTGATTGCATCAGCAGATGTTTCTTGAGTAAGACAACAAATTTTGATGCTCTTCCATCCACGGTATTCTCTTCTCTATTCTAGTAATTTTGACTATGGTAACACCATTCTTCAATTCATAATTTCTAGGAGAACAGATGCATCAGGTGTAATAGAGTATACTAGATTTCTTCAACTGATTTTCAATTTTCTATGCCCTAATGTTGAATTTGATAATGATGAATTGCTTCCTGTATTTCAAATTTCTGAGAAGGCTATCACTGATCATATCAAAAGAGATGAAAAGAATAAGTTTTCAGGATCTCCTTTCCTGCCTCAGGAGGTCAGGCAATTTCTATTAAGAAATAGACCTACTCTTTCACAAGTGCCTGCAAATCCTGATGTTGGCACCTCTATAACATTTCCTGATGCTGTGGAACAAGACACTATCCCTCTTGTTTATTACCTAAGTATTTCTTGTACTAAACAGAACTCCAATCCAGCTCCTAAATTAGCCTCCTCTGATGTCACTCAAAAAAATAAAGAAAAGACTGGTTAAGAAATCTGTTCAATCTAAATAGAGAGCTCAACGGGCCTCACTGAGTGTGAGTGAGAAGAAGGAAGAATGTTTTCCAGTCCGGAAAAGAAGGCTGATCATGCAAGATGATTCTAACTCTGATGATCAGATGCCCCTTGGGTCAAGGATGAAGATAAAGAAATCAACAGTTGTAATTCCTGCTGACTCTGTTGACACAACTGGAACCAAAGAGCCAACTACTGATATTGGTGCTCTGATCGACAAGTTTCCAGTGAACAAAGAAACTGCTGAGCCCAAGAGAACTGACATGAGCATGTTTAAAAGAAAAGCTGAAGATGTGGTTAGGTACATCAGAAAGAAAGAAAAAGACTCAGTCCTCTGCTATGGATGTTAGTCCATAAGAACCTAAGTCTCAAAGGGATTTAGAAACTGAGATGCATCTAGTCACACAAGAACCATCTTCTCAAAGGGAAGATGCAGACAAATAAGCTGCACAAATAATTGTTGATTTGACTCAAGGTGATCTTCTTGCTGACTCTAAACAACATCTGTAAGAAAAGAAGGCTCATCAGGATGTATTGTCAAAGGTGGATGCAGTTATTAATGATCTGATGTTTGAGGAGAGTGCACAAGAACCTTCATCACTTCTTGATGAAGCAGCTCATATTCCTCATGCCCCACGAGAACCATCAGTTCAAAGTACTGATACTGGCCTAGTTCATTCTCCTGACAAATCAAATCCTGATGCTACAACAAATCCTGATGTTGATCAACTATCCATTCAAGCAGTTTCTAGTGATGATTCTTTGTTGCTCACTAGCTTGTCAAAGCATCATTCGCTATCATCACTTCCATTTGAGGACTCACCTTCAGCTATTGCTTATTTTCCTCTGTTGTTCTTTATATTTATATGATTATAAATAGTCTCTTATTTGAGGTTACCTCTATTTATATGACAAGCATACTACTCCTCTCAGCCATCTCTTATTTCTTTACAAAATATGTGATTGTGCTTTTCTGTGAGACTGTGCGAAAATACTATGTGAGAAATTAAATTTTGAGTGGCAGTCTCCTGTACTGGAAAAAGGAGAGGTAGTTTTGAGAAAAAAATTTTATAAGTTTTTTTTTGCTTATAAACTTTCTTATGTGAGAAACATATTACTCTTCGAAGTAATATATTGTGTGAGAAGTGATGAGATCACTTGAAAAGAAAAAAGAGATTTTGGTGTTACATTGTTTTATATTTCAGGATCTTATCAGAATTAGATACTTATTGCTAAGGATCCTCTTAAAGGCAAAGCAATTCTGCCGAGCTCTACAAATTCTTTTGAGGATCTGTCTTGCTCTGATTCTGATGAAGACAGTGATCCTGATGATCCTGACACAGCTCAGCTTAAGATTGCTATTGATGCATATAAGAATTCCAATGTTGGTTCTTCTTCACATTTCAATGCGGACCCTTCTTATTACAATGTTGATGCTGAGCATTTTTGAAAGACTGAATGGGATTTTGCATGGAGAGATGCACATACTTCTATCTCCTCAGCTGTTGGTATGCAACATGTTCATAGGGCATATGACGGACTTTAAAACCCTGACCTTAAATTGTATCTCAAGGCCTCTACCATCTTTGTGAAAGGAATTCTCTCTGACCTTACTGATATGAAGACATCTCATGCTAATTTACAGAACAAGATTGATGCATTTATGATTAATCCACTTACTTCAGCTGAACTCATAAGTGTGAAAAAGGCTGTTAAAGCCGTGGTCAATCTCAACAAAGCATGGATACTCGATTTTCTTCCTTGGAAGATAAAGTGTCTTCAATGGCTGATAAACTGGATGCTATGTTTTCTCTTCTTTCAAATACTGATGCCAAAAAAGGGGAGAAGATAGCTGTTACAAAATGTACACCTGACTCTATTCAGTTGAAAGATAAAGATACTGATGATGATGGTGATAAGAATCCGGTTGCAAATGTTCAAATTGCTCTTATTGCTCAACAACCTCAACATTCTAAAAGATCTGGTTCTTCAGGACAAGGAAAGTCTACTGGTGTTCATGAAGTTAAGCACAAGACTAATGTTGATGCTCCTGAAACTGGTGATGTTATAATCTCTAACATAGCAGATGCTAAAGGATTATTCTTTCCTTACAGAAACAAGGAAACAGTTGAAGAGATAGTTCTGTACTCCAAGGATAAGAGGTTTGAGCAAAAGAATGCCAGAAATGCTCTTGGGTTGATAACTGAAAAATTTCCCGATCTAACAACTGAAGAAGCAGTTATGCATAGAAGGAGTTAATGGCTCAAATTAAAGCTAAAGCAAACACCTCTAAAGGAAGAGGAAAAAGAGGTGGAAGAACTACAAGAGCCAGATGAAGAAGAGGAAGAGGAAGAATTTCTAATTTAAGTCAAGGTTCTGCAATTGATTCTGCATTCCTGAATGTTCTATTAAGAGAAGGTTTTGTTCCCATACAAGGAAATGATGTAAAAGAAGAAGCTGAGAATACTGAAGAAATGATTGTCCAAAGAAAGAAGAAATCAACCGCTGGCATTGCTCAAGTTGATATAACTAATGCAAATGTGTCTCTTGAAGCAGACATAAAACCTGAGGAAAAAGCAAATCCTGATGTTCTGAATCTGATAGCTGATTTTAACATTGATGAAAAGGTGATCAAAGTATTGGATGAATAAATTCTTAATGAATAAGAAAGAATTGACAGAAGGAAAGCTGATTAAGCATGCAGCGACTATGAGCAAAGAATTCTAAATTCAAGAATAGAGCTGTGACAGAAAATAAGGGGAAAGATTCATAATTTATCTACGGGGTATGCTCCTCTCAGCAAGAAGGATAAAAGATGGAAAGATATTTATACATTTAGTTATCCTAAAGGATTCAAGCATATTGAATTTATGTCAGCAAGACTTAGGGATTCTATTTCAGAACAAGAGAATATTGATAAGTCCATCAAGAAACCTTCTTGGGTGGAACATAATGAAAAGTTAAAGCTTATCAAAACTCATACTAGAGGAGGTATTGGTCATTCTGGAATGGAGACTCTGTGATCTGATTTACTGGACACAGATATTCTGACTGACAATCTTGGTGAGAGAATTATTCCTTCACATCTTGAGAAAGTTGAAGCTGTAAAGATTGTTTATAGAAAAATAAATCTTGGTGATGTCAGAGAGGACATTATGTACTTCTTGAGAGATGGTAAGGTGAAAAGATTTACATTACAGCAACTTTTGATGAAGACTGTGACAAAGTTGAAATATATTCACTATCTTCTTAGAGTTGAGGATAATGTCACCAGAAACTGGTCTTCTATGATACTTGAGAGTATCAGAAGAAGAGTCATGAACAAAGAAGACAAATATAATAATGATTATTTTCCTATGTATAGAACTTATAATGGTCAAGAAATGAAGATGGAAAAGGGAGCTACAGTTCTGAAGGTTTTTCTCAACAATCCTCAGTTATCTTTCAGTCCTGATCATGAAGATGCTAGCTTTACCTTTATGTTGATGGGTGATCTTGAAATAACTAAGAGTTCGATCTCTAAATTAAGATCAGCCATTTATCAACTTGGAGAAGATACTGAAGAGAAGAAAGAGTTGAAGAAAAAGCTTGTCAAAGTCCTTCAAGACAAGGAGGAAGAAAGGTTGAACAAATTTATGGAAACAACTATCAGTTATCTTAGGATACTGAAGTAAGCCTTATTCCTTGTACATTTTGTAATTGGTTTTGGCATCATTGAGAATGGAATTTGTGCTTTATTACATTAAGCATAAATTGGAGGAGAATGTTACGTGCTGATTCTCAACGATCAGGAGGAGCTCGGGATCTGACTATTTCGGATGTCATCAGGATTTGATGTGCCATCAGGATTTGATGCATCATCGGTATCTGCAGAACATCAGCATCTGAAGACAGTCTGTTGTGAAGATAAAGTATGTTCCTTATTTTGAGGGATGGATATCTGTTACGCTCTGAGTGATAGGACTTTGTATATTCAGTTAAAGATATGTATCATTTTCTGTTAGTAATTGATAATGCATATCCTAGACTGATTTGTAGAAGCAGTATGTTATATAAACACAGTATAGGTCATCACATAGTGATTAACTCGAGCATTGTATGACCTAGCAGCTCTCAAGAACATCAATATTTCTTGAGAGAGTTTGTAACAGTTTTTATCAGAAATATAAAGAACTATTATATTTTTATACTTCTTCGAAACGTTTATACAATTGTATCCAACCCCCCTAAAATAATTATATCATTACTAGGCAGCATTATTGTCCCTGGAGACTAAGAACTAAAACAAAGTATAGTTCGGTGTACACAAGATGACTATGATGACCTCAAGTATAAGGACACTTGTACAACTATCACTATTTGAACAACTGTTGATACGTAAGTGAACTCCATCAGTTGTTCAGCTGTGCGAGTCATGTTCAGTGAACTTATTCTATAATAAGCACTTACATACTAGCTATAGTGTCACCACATAAATGTCTACGAGAACAGACATCCTTCATAATGAAGCAAGCATAGTATGTAACGATCTTTGTGGATTACTAATTACCAGTTAGTAATCCTACCACCAGGAACTATTTAAGTTCAAAGTTATCATTTTTAGGTCTCATTATTATGATTTCATCATAATCCATAAAAAGCTTTACTCTAAACTATGGTATATCTTATTTAAACACTTAAATAGATAAAGCCCGTAATAAAAATAAAACAAGTCTTTTATTAATATAATTGAAATCAAAACAGATTACTTAAAAGTTATTCCTAAATCATCATACATGATTGGACTTAGGACACATCTCTTTCAATATCCCACTTGTACTAAAGCCAATCACTCTGGTATCTAATACCCATCTTGTCTTTTTGACGATCGAAGTGACTTTGAGAAAGTGGCTTTGTAAATGGGTCTGCTAAGTTGTTATGTGTCTCAACTCTCTTGACATTGATATCTCCTCTTTCAACAATCTCCCTAATTAGATTAAAGTGCCACAGGACATGCTTGGAATTCTAATAAGATCTTGGTTCCTTAGCTTGTGCTATTGCCGCATTGTTGTCACAGTACAACACTATTGGCTCTTCTATGCTAGGAACAACTCCCAACTCAGAAACAAATTTCTTCATCCAAACAACTTCTTTTGAAAATTCACTTGCAGCTATATACTCTGCTTCCGCTGTGGAGTCAGCCGTCGTTGACTATTTGGAACTCTTCCAACTAATTGCCCCACCATTTAGGGTAAACACATACCTTGACATGGATTTACTATAATCTATTTTTGACTAAAAACTAGAGTCTATATACCCCTCTAATTTCAACTGAGAACCACCATAAATAAGAAAAATTTCCTTAGTCCTTCTCAAGTACTTCAGGATGTTTTTCACCGCTTTCCAGTGTTCTTCACCCGGATTGGACTGAAATCTGCTTGTCACACTAAGTGAGTGAGCAACATCAGGCCGAGTACATAACATCGCGTACATGATAGATCCTATTGCAGAAGCATAAGGAATCCTACTCATACACTTTCTCTCCTCAGATGTCTTTGGGGACATTTTCTTGGAAAGAGAAACTCCATGGCTCATGGGAATGAGTCCTCCCTTGGAGTTTTCCATGTTATATCTCTTTAGCACTTTTTTGATGTATGTACTTTGGGTCAAGCCTAACATTTTCTTTAATCTATCTCTATAGATCTTCATTCAAAGAATATAAGATGCCTCTCCCAAGTCCTTTATCGTGAAGTTCTTAGATAGCCACACTTTGACTAATTGAAGCATCGGTAAATCATTCCCAATGAGAAGTATGTCGTCCACATACAATATTACGAATGTTACCGTGCTCCCACTAACCTTCTTGTAGATGTATGGTTCATCCATATTTTTGATGAAATCAAAATCTTTGATTGTCTCATCAAAACAGGTGTTCCATGTGCGAGAAGCTTGCCTCAATCCGTATATGGATTAATTCATCTTACAAACCAGATGTTCATTTCCTTTAGAAACAAATCCTTCTGGTTGTGTCATATACACATCCCCTTCAAGTTTCCCATTGAGGAAGGTCATTTTCACGTCCATTTTCCAGATCTCATAGTCATAGTAAGCCGTAATCGCAAGCAAAATCTGAATGGATTTAAGCAAGGCTATCGGCAAATAGGTATCATCAAAGTCAATCCCTTGTCTTTGTTTAAAACCTTTTTCCACAAGCTTGGCCTTATAGTTCTCCACCTGGCCATCTGCTCCAATCTTTCTTTTATATACCCATTTGCACCCAATAGGCTTAACACATTCAGGCACCTCAACCAGAGTCCACACTTGGTTGGCATACATGGAGTCCCTTTCGGAATTCATGGAACTATACCATTTCTCTGAGTTATCACAACTCATAGCATCATCATAGGTAATAGGGTCTTCTCCATCAATAAGTGACAAGTCATTGTCATTCTCAATGACAAGGCCATAATACCTCTCAGGTTAACGAGACACCCTATTTGACCTACGTACAGGTTGTTCTACAGAAGGTTGTACTTTCTGAATAGATACTTCCTCTTGAACCGTTGTAGGTTGTGCTTCTTGAACTTCATTATGTTCAACCTTTCTCCCACTGTTCCCTTCAAGGATAAACTGTTTCTCCAAGAAGGTCGTGTGTCTGAAAGTAAACACCCTTTGTTTGGTGTAAAAGTAATATCCTAAAGTCTCTTTTGGATATCCCACAGACCTACATTTTACGGATCTTGATTCCAGCTTTTCAGGTTCAACTTTCTCAAAAAAAACTGGACATCCCCAAATCTTAATGTGTTTAAGACTTGGCTTCCTTCTTTTCTATATCTCATATGGAGTTTTCGGAACAGATTTATAAGGTACCTTGTTCACTAAATATGCTGAAGTTTCTAAGGCATAACCCCAAAGGGATACTGGAAGATCTGTGTAGTTATTATGGACTAAACCATGTCCAACAAAGTCTGGTTCCTCCTTTCAGAAACTCCGTTCAATTGTGGAGTTGCAGGTGTGTCCATTGTGATAGTATACCGTTTTCTTTGAGATGATTTAGAAACTCTTCACTTAAGTATTCACCTCCTCGATCTGATCGAAGACCTTTAATACTCATTTTGGTTTGTTTCTGCTTCATATCTATACTCTTTGAACTTTTCAAAAGCTTCAGACTTGTATTTCATTAAATACACATATCTGAATCTAGATTTATCATCCGTAAAAGTAATGAAGTATGAAAATCCTCCCATAGCTTGTGTTGACATTGGTCCACATACATCTGTGTGTACCAAGCCTAACACGTCCGCAGCTCTCTCTCTCCATGTCCAGTAAATGGAGATTTGGTCATCTTACCCATGAGACAAGATTCGCATACCGGATATGATTCAAAATCAAATGGTTCAAGTAACCCATCCTGATGTAATGAACATAATCTTTTCTCACTATATGACCTAGCCTACAGTGCCATAAATAGGTCAGATTTTTATCATCTTATTTTCTTTTATTAGTTAAGAATATCTTGTCCAAGTCATTCCAGTTCAATCTAAAGTAAATTATTTCCTAAGTCGCATACATACAAACCATTATTTAAAGTACCACAACCATAAAGAACATTATCTCTAAGAATAGAATACTCATTATTCTTAATAATAAATGAAAAACCATCCAGATCCAACATAGGAATAGAAACAATATTCCTCACAATAGAGGGAACGTAATAACAATTATTTAAAATAATAGTCTTGCCCGTAGGAATATGTAAACTAAATGATCCTACAGATATGGTGGCAACCCTTGCTCCATTACCCATACGTAGAATCACCTCATCTTCTTCAAGAGTCCTACTTCCCTTTAGTCCCTGCAACGAATTGCAAATATGAGAATCACAGGCGGTATCTAATACCCAAGTAGAAATTTGACTTAGTGACATATTAACTTTGATCATGACATACCTGAATCAGAAGGGGTAGTCTCACTAGCCTTCTTCTTTTTCAACTCTGCAAGATAAGCCTTGCAATTTCTCTTCCAATGACCCATTTTGTTACAGTGTAAGCAAACAACATTGCTTTTGGGGTCTACATTAGCCTTTTTTGGAGTAGGCTTACTCTCACCAATCTTCTTCTTTTTCTTGGGCAAGGTCCTCTTCCTTTTTCTGGAAGTTAGGCCTTTTCCAATAAGAAGAACATAACTCTTCTTAGAAGGAAAATTCGACTCAGCAGTTTTCAACATGTTATGAAGTTCAGGCAAGCTGACATCCATCTTATTCATGTGAAAGTTCACAACAAACTGCAAGAATGAATCTGGAAGTGATTGCAAGACCAAGTCTTGACTCAGCTCCCCATCCATGGCAAAACCAAGTTGCCCCAAACTTTCAATCAAATTGATCATTTTGAGCATATGGTCATTCACATATGTCCCCTCTATCATTTTACTGCGGAATAGCTCTTTTGATATCTCATATCGAGCTGTCCTCCCCTCTACATCATATAACTCTTGTAGATGCACTAGGATAGTGTATGCATCCATGTGCTCATGTTGCTTCTGAAGCTCAGGGTACATAGATGCCAGCATAATACATTGGGCAACATTTGCCTCATCTATCCATTTATGATATTCTTGATGCTCTTGATAAGTTGCATCATCATCGAGGGCTTTAGGCAATGGTGAGTTTAGCACATAGCCCATCTTCTCAGACTTAAGAACAATTCTCAAGTTTCGAAGCCAATCAGCAAAGTTGGGACCAGTCAACTTGTTAGCATCAAGTATGCTACTGAGTGATAGTGCAGAAGACATGATATCTATAAAATCTGAAAATGAAAACACATAACCACATAAACACATAAATAATTCAATTATTACTCCACCATATGAATCAGATCTTTATCCATTGGTGGCTCCCACTATTTAGTCTATGTTATACAACCCTATAAAATTATAACTAAACATTCATAACGTTAGTGAGAATAAGGATCCTATTTTCCATTACATCACCTCGCATGTGGTACGAAACGCAATATGATGTTTTATAGGTAGACAACTCTTATCAATTACATCTCATGTTATCCCTATAATCTTTAAGCCTCTTAAATCAATGAGTCTCGGTTGTAGCACGACTCACTCAATATTCTAAGTCAAGTCAAACCCAACATCTTGTATAATTAAATTAGACTTCCAATAGCCCACTGATGTGGCACGTAACGACCATTGGATCCCAATTTATCATACACATCACATGTGATATAAAAGCATCTCTTAATCTCAAAACAAACCCCTCGGCTGTAGCACGAAATGACAATGTCTCAATATAAGAACTATACTTTCTATTATGTTGGAAGGTTATGACCGACACAATCCCGTTGTGTCATTGGCCAATTTACTACTTGATATTTTTATGAGGGATTATATTATGTTACAACCATAATCAAATTATAAAGAGATTTTTTTTTCTTGAACGAAATAAAATAATGATATATCAATGAATAATTCCCAGGTGGTCGGAGGGGTCACATCGGTCCCGCTTAAAACCCAACGGCCTAGCCAGAATTTCCATATCCAACATCAAAATAATATTTCATTCTATGTTTTATAAACATAAAAATCTCATGATTTTATTTATAATATTTAAATTATAATCTTAAAACACTTCAACTAAGTCTAGATCGTCTAACATACGCCCTATGTCAATTAAGTTCACCTAAATCTATCATCATATGATAACTTAAGAATATATCACATATATAAACATAAAAGATCATATCATTAGGCATGTTATAACATGTAGCGCAATTATAAACAAATGTACGAATTAATCATGCATTTAATATTATCAAATAAAGCATTAAATACACTTTAAGGGATTAATCAGTTACAAATAAATTTATTAAAAATATTAAATAATCCCATCAGGTGCGTCTCGAAAAAATGAATCCAACGATAAATTACACGTCTCAATCGGAGTTCGGACGCGTCCGTACGAGCCAAAACAAGATTGATTATTCGTCGCCACGCGCAAGGATACGGGCCCCGCGCCCCACGCACGCCACGCACATCACGCGCCCGCACGCTGACAAGCAGCGCTGACAATTCAGATTACAGCTGACTTTTTTGGATTTATGCAGTGCACGGATTCTTGTGCAATCATTATTAATGATTACAGTATTCATCACTATATATATATACAGATTATAATTTTTATTTTAAAAATGATATTTAAATACTTTCGTAAATCAATAAAAAATAATATGCATATCAATAAAATCAGAAAAAAATATCCTATTGATCTACAATAATTATAGAATTATATTCTGGGATAAAAAATATTTTTATAATTTATTTATATTTAATTCATAATTAAATCGATTATAGCCCCTAACACGAATAAATCGATAATTAATTCATACAACATAATAAAAATCTGAAATTTTTATCACGAATCTAGATGCATACAACCTACGCTTTGATACCATTTTTTAAATTTATGCATGCACGGAAGCGTGAATAATAATTAATGTGATGCCCTCAATCTCGGGGTTAGGAAATGAGGACCCACACACCTTTAATCTAATAATTAAATAAGCATAAACTCCGATTAACTACTAACAGGATCAAACAGGATAAAGTGTGAGACAAGATTACAACTACCAACCATAAAATATAACTTACAACCCCAAACTAATATTAAATATACATAGTCGATCCCGGCTTGGGACCGACAGATAACCCATTGTATCTTTATAACTCTTTGGCTAAGCGCTTGCTCACTTAAAACATCACTACCTGCTCTGGCAATTGGAAGCCCTCAACACGATAGGGACCACCAGGTACGCTCTTACGAGCAGTGCGCCTAAGCCTGGCCATCTTCTTGCTTAACTGCCATGGTTAGATTAAAACAAAACATATGAGTATAAAACTCAGCAAGTAACTATAAAATAGTTTTATAAAATCCACAATATACTTTACCAATCTCAGGGCCTTCTACTTTATCAGATCTAGGTGGCAGGTTTCTATCTTTCGGGTTAAGAAAGGGTTATGAAGGAAAATTTGGGGCTTTCAAGGAACAAGGTTCAAAGCAGGGTGAAAGCCGACATTCATCACAAATCATTATCGGGATCACAAATGATCTTTCAAAAAGGAAAGCGACAATCTTTTCATTATAAGGAATCAGCTATATGATCAACAGAATAAAATCAGGGTTCACGAGTTATAAGCTGCACAATATCACAATCAACTCTTTTCAAAGTAATATAAACCATTTCATTTTCAAAGAATCAATTACTGAGTAGGAAATTTCAATTCCTTTTTAAAAATCAATATGGAACCCTTGATTGGACCACTTTATCTTTCATTTTATTATAATACGGGTGATCAGCCCATATCGACATCCATCCGGTCTTTAAGGTACCAAATGGCATAATTTCAGCCTTAAACTGGACTAGCCCTGCTAGCCTCTTACAATGACTGGACTAGTCCCACTAGCCTCTTACGTCCAATCCAATTCATCAGGAATTCGTTTGGAAAACCTTGAGTTGGAAAAAGTAGGTTTTCTAAATTCATTTTATCACTACCAAGAATATGAAATCATTCGGACTCTTTCAAGTCGAAACTCATTCTTAAATCCAATTTCAAGAAATCAAAGTTAAGGAAATGAATCAAGGATAAGCAAGGTGCAATTTTAGGGATCTTGAATCAATGATAACAAGGCACTTAAGTTAGAAGAATCAAAACTGTTTCAAGGGACAATAGGGAATATGGTGATCAAGGAATATAGCATCATTACAAGGGATTTGTAAAGGTACTTATAGGGTCTATAACAGTTCACGGTATAACAAATAATTTGAATAGGAAAGATAGGTTACCAAAGGGTTGAATCAATGGGCTTATCAATAACAGTTTTACAAGATCAAAGACAGGGTATCTCAAATCAATAACAGGGGTTCATTATTTTAACAGTTCAATACTCTACATGGCATGAACAATATCATTTCTATAACCATTTACAGAAGTAATTAGAGTTACTTGCCTGAATTCGCTTTCCTATTTTATGAAGGTTGAACTACTGCCACCTAGTATACCTTTCCCTTTCCTATCCTGAATGCCCTCACGCTCCGAATCTACAATAAAAACCAAAACCTTAATCAGTTTCTCAACTCTCGTTCCCGGAACGATCACTCAATATGATAGCTCGCTTATACTTTTGACTCGAACTATACGAGTATAGCTTATATACACACATGCACATAGCATATAACACATTCTTTTCTCATAGCCTTTATATCTTTATATATACTCGATAATCAACTTATACTCGCTTAACCTTGACTATTCTTCAAATCAAACATTATAACTCATACGAGTACACGATTTCATTCATAGCTAATTATTTACGACCATAGCTAGCACTTATAGCTTTTAAAATCAATCAACTTAATTCCCTTTTTCTTTTATTTCATAATTCGAACCTCAACAACAATCAAACAAACAAATCCAAAGATTTTCACATATAAATACTCAATCATTCTTTCAATTACCAAAAAATCAAGTCTTGGCCTTTATTTCCGATGGCATATTCGGCCTTATCACTTAACACCACAAGAATCAAACATGCAAAGCTCTTATTGACATGCATCAAGTATATCATCCCAAACTAGTTCAATTTCATTCTTACAACTCATTTAAACTCATAATTTAAACGTAATCATGGATGATCACTCATTTTAACACTTAACACAACTTAATCAAGTAATGACATTCGAAGTTTCTAGGAATCAAAACATGCATGCATCAATTTAGACTTTTAACCATAACTCATTCTAATTACTCTACCAATTATAAAAATAATTATCAATAAATCATTCAAATCAACAAAATCAACATGATTCTCCCAAAAATTAAGAGCCATTCGGCCTCTTCTTCTTTTATCAAAGAAACCTCTCATGCAAACTTAATTTCATATCCTTACATCTTTAATCACACTAATCTTTAACATTATGCTAGAATAACATCCACAACCAACAAAATCAACTCATTAACTTTTGAACTACAATACCATTTGGCTTTTCATAAAAAAACCATATACAAATACAAAATAATTGATTTAAAGATACTAGAGCTCAATTTTTAACATCATTGCTCACCACCGGTTCACCGGAGTTCATTACCGGTGGCGGTGGCTTCATGGTGGTGCCCCCATTCGGGGGTTTCCAACTTTCAACCACCAATTTACACAAGTAAATACACACATGCAAACACATATCTTCACTCTAAATCATTTAAAAATTAAAACCCTTTTTGTTTTCATGAAAACCGAATCAAACCACCATATTCAACTTTGGATTTTTCTCAAAAACCTTGAAGATAGTGACATGCATGTATATATATGGATAGATAAAGCAAAATCTCACACAATCATAGTCTTATACTCGAAAGAGGATGAAGAACAAGAGAGAGTTTGAAGAGAGAGAGTACCGAGAGTGTGAGAGAGAGAAGTCCCGAGAGGGAGAAAGAAAATGAGAGAAAAAGAAAGAGAAGAGATATGCTCGGGTGAAAAGAAAGAAAGAGGGGGTGGGTGAGGTTATATACTACCAAGGGGGTAGTATAGTAATTAGGTTATCTTATTTCCAATTCACTCTTTATTCTTAAAAGGAAACGATTCCGATTTACAAATATCTCTCTCGAAAAAGATGAATTTGATACGAATGATAATTTTAAAACGTGAATCTCGAAATTAGCTTTCCAACCATTACTCATAATAAACTTTTGAATGTACGGTTGATTTTATATGATGTTTACAAGTTTGTGCTACTAATAGCATTTAGCACATAAAAATAAATTTAAAATATAACGATCACCAAATAAATCCGTCCATCATTTTTAGAAAGTCTTTAGGATTATTTCGAAGATAACAGAATAAATCTCATGCCTTTATCTTACTCAGATAATTTTGTAAAAATGTGCGAAGGTTAAATAAACCTTATTTAAATCAAATAATTCCCTTAAATCCATAAAAATATTAACAGATCACGTAATCATGCATACAGACAAGCAAGCACATATATAGACACATCAAAACTCATGTCTGATCATAAAAAATTTCCTTCTTTAATATTATTCTTTTCTACGTGTACCGGGTCACGTTCAGCCTGACGGCCCGACGCTCAGCGTTTCAATTACGCTTTACAATATCATTATCGACCGGCACGTCACTAGAACTCAATAATTTACTCAAGCATTTCATTTCACATAATAACACATTTTAAATACTTTAATCCCTTTTTAGGACGGGTTCCGTTCTACTTGACTGCCCAACAACACAGCTTAATTTCTAAGTTGACTCTTTAAATTGGAACGCATCTATCTACGCTCCCAGATACTAATATACAATAAAGACAATAATCATCACTTAATCACATATTATATAATCACTTCACATAAATCATATTTATTGACTTAATTACATCGCAAAATTCTCAGTCGTCACAATCTACCCTCCTTAAAAGGATTATGTCCCCAGAATCTAGTCTAAGCAAATAGATGGGGATACTTTTCTTGCAATTTACTCTCTAATTCCCAAGTTGATTCTTCCACTAATGTATTTCTCCACAATACTCTGACTAGAGGTACAACTTTATTTCTAAGTGTCCTCTCTTTTCGGTCTAAGATTCGAACTGGTTGTTCAACATAAGACAAATCTGATTGAATTTCCACTGGTTCCAATTCGATCACATGGCTCGCATCAGCTTTATACATCTTTAGAAGAGATACATGAAATACATTGTGTAGATGTTGCATTTGCGGAGGTAACGTTAATTCATATGCCACCTTCCCAACTCGTCGCAGTACCTCGAATGGTCCAATATACCTAGGACTCAACTTCCCTTTCTTTCCGAATCGGGTTAAACCTTTCCAAGGAGATATCTTTAACAAGACTTTGTCTCCATATTTGAATTGCACATCTTTTCGTTCTTGATTTGTATACTTCGTTTGTTGATCTTGAGCTGCAACTAATATTTTTCGAATCATTTCTACCTTTTCCTTAGTTTGTTGAACTAGCTCTGGGCCAATAAATTTGCGCTCGCCAAACTCATCCCAATACGTAGGGGACCTACATTTTCTTCCATACAACGCTTCATAAGGCGGCATGCCAATACTCGCGTGATAACTGTTGTTGTAGGAAAACTCAATTAATGGCAAATGATCATCCCAATTTCCTTTGAAATCTATTGCACAAGTTCGCAACATATCCTCAATTGTCTGAATTGTCCTTTCACTTTGTCCATCCGTCTGCGGATGATATGCCGTACTCATTTTTAGCTTATTTCCCAAATGATCATGGAATTGTTTCCAAAATCTCGAGTTAAACCTTAGATCTCTATCAGACACGATAGATACAGGAACTCCGTGACGCATCACAATCTCATCCAAATACAATTTGACCAACTTTTCCAACGAAAACCTTTCATTTATCGACAAGAAATGTGCTGACTTCGTCAATCGATCGATTACTGCCCAAATCGCATCATGATTAGACTTGGTTTTGGGTAATCCTACTACGAATAATTAGAAAATAATTATTTTAATCATTAATTATTTTTCTAAACTCTTTAGAAAATAATTATCTCCATAATTTAATGTCACAAATTAAATTCTTAATTAATAATATTAAGAAACCATCTTAATTATTTTATAATAAATTAAATCACATTTAATTAATTATAAAAACTGGTAATCAATCATGTATTTCATAAATAAATAATGACCGACTATTATTAATTTAACTTCTCCGCCAATAAATCATTCTCTTTATGGTGTGACCCTGTAGGTTCAATATTAAGTCAGTAGTAGAAATAAATAAGAATAATACCATTTTATTATTATTTATATGAGTTCTTTAATCTATTAAATATAATTAATAAATTAATCATATTTATTCTACATCGTGAGGGATACTTCTCAATATATCGTGACTATCCGGATAATATGAATTTACTGCTTAGAATACCAAGAACATATTCAGTGAATAGTTACCGTACAATAAATTCCTTCTACCCTACAATGTCCCGATCAAATACAAGGCATGGCTCGTGTCAAGCCTATCTAATTTAATCATATATTTTCCACTTCACTATGCCTAGTTCTGTTTAATGCAAATTAGAAACTTCTTTCTAATTTCATTCACTCTGGCCAGAGATTCCTGAATTAGCATAAGTGGAATGACATAGGACATTCTATTCTTTCACCAGAAGGAGCAGATCCTTTATTGATCATTCACTATCTTCGTGTATAAATTTTTACACTCAGAAGAGCCCTTATTATTGTCCCTGGAGACTAAGAACTAAACCAAAGTATAGTTCGGTGTACACAAGATGACTATGATGACCTCAAGTCTAAGGACACTTGTACAACTATCACTATATGAATAACTGCTGACACGTGAGTGAACTCCATCAGTTGTTCAGCTGTGCGAGTCATGTTCAGTGAACTTATTCTATAATAAGCACCTACATACTAGCTATAGTGTCACCACACAAATGTCTATGAGAATAGATATCCTTCATAATGAAGCAGGTATAGTATGTACCGATCTTTTTGGATTACTAATTACCAGTTAGTAATCCTACGACCAAGAACTATTTAAGTTCAGAGTTATCATATTTTAGGTCTCATTATTATAATCTCATCATAATTCATAAAAAGCTTTATTCTAAACTATGGTATATCTTATTTAAACACTTAAATAGATAAAGCCCGTAATAAAAACAAAACAAGTCTTTTTTTTAATATAATTGAAATCAAAATAGATTACTTAAAAGTTATTCCTAAATCATCATACATGATTGGACTTAGGACACATCTCTTTCACTCTTATTATATATAGAAGATCAACAACCTCTTTTATATAAATTTAAAGTACAGGGGTAAATTAGTCATTTCAATGAGACTTTTTTTAACGAAAAGCTGGTAACTTCATTAATCAACCAAGTCAAGCTCAATACAATTTTTCACCTCCATTGAAATGGAGTTCCACTCAAAACTACGACTTGGATAAAAACATGTCTCCCTAGCAAGCTGAAAGGCTGCCATATTTGCAGACCATTTAATAAAGTGCAAATAAACCTTATTTGACTGAGAGAGAAGACGACAACACTCCTCAATAATTAACCCAAAATGAGATCTCATCGGAGTAATGCTACGAATCATTTGGACCACCACCAAATAATCAAACTTCGGCACACTCCTTGGCCATTTCATTGTATCTATCCAACTCAAAGCTTCTTTCACCGCCATAGCCTCAGCCAAAATCGGATTAATCAACCCTTGCTTGATAACTACTTTAGCCTGAATGAGAGCACCTGTAGAGTCCCTAGCCACAACACCAAAGCCTGTTTTATCCCGGTTTTTAAAAATAGCCGCATCCACTGTTACCATAACTGTATCCGGTTGAGGTTTAACCCAAACAACAGCACCATCTCCATCAGCTTGAGGTTGAAGAAGGGAATTGGTAGAACAACTTTGGGCCATTTTCCACTATGTAAGGTAATGCTTTGTTTCCGCCACTACTCTATTCACCGTAGAAGATTTTTTATTCCATACTACTTCATTTTGTGCTCTCCAGATTGCCCAACATAGAGTAACAACTTTCGCTTGTTGCTCCTTATTACAAAGAGCCAAAGTGTTTTCCAGCCACTGTGAGAAACTTAATCCCAGCACATACCTTATAGCTTTATTTAGCACAACCCAACACCGCACAGCAAAAGGACATAAGAAAATAGCATGCTCTATAGTTTCAACATCAGTAGAACACACTGGACACAAAGGTCGAACGTTAGCATATTTTTGCTGTAACTGAACTAACGTGGGCAAACAAAATGTTAAAGCACGTCATAACAGATTGAGCGTCTTCGGGGGAGCTTTGATTCTCCATAACATTTTCCAAATACTAGCTTCATCATTTAGCCTCCATTCATTCTTTTGTGCCTGCAGCAGCTTATAACCACTCTTCACTAAGTAAATGCCATTATTTTCCCATTTCCAGAAAATCACATCTTCACAACTGCCCTCCTTCAGCGGAACATTCAAAATACAGCACTGGTCCCTCTCATTAAAGCTCTCATTAAAGATATCGCGAATAAGATCAACATCCCATTCTCTCTTATCAACACAAATCAGAGAATTGACCGTAGTCTTTATAATAGCAGGAAAGGTTGTAGTAATATATGGTTTATTGTTGTCCACCAACCATTGCTGACCCAAAACTTCAACTCTATCTCCTGCTTCCACTCTCCATTTCATACCATCCTTGAGCATTTTCTGAGCTTCAAGTATGCTGCGCCATATGAAGATGGGGTTTGAGCCAATCTTTGCTTGAAGAAAATCCGTATTTTCAAAATAACGAACCTTATAGACTTTAGTGACCAACCTATCAGGGAATGTAATAAATCGCCACCCCTATTTACCCAGCACGGCGATATTAAAATCTCTAAAGTGACGAAACCCCAATCCACCCGACACTTTATGATTTTCCATACGCTCCCAACTCATCCAACTAATCTTTGCATCCCTATTGGAAGATGAACTCCATCAAAACTTTGTTAACTTCCTCTCTATGTCCTTTTTAAGCTCTAGCGGAAGCAAAAAAACACTCATAGCACATGTTGGAAGAGCTTGTACGATAGTTTTTATTAAAATCTCCTTACGTGACCTCGAAATACTTTTACCATCCCAACTCCTGATACCTGAATGCACATTCTCCTTCAAGTATCCAAGAATGCTCGATTTATTTCTCCCTATTATGTTTGGTAGACCAAGATATTTGCTCTGTTCGTTAGCTTCAGATATCTGCAGAGTATGACAGATCAAGTCTTTGTTATCTTGGATCACATTAGCACTGAAAAAATAGAGGATTTATCCCTATTAACTTTTTGCCCCGAAGCACCCTCATACAGCTCTAGAATCTCCAAAATCCTCTCAGCTTCGTCCTTGTTCTCCTTATAGTACAAATAGATGTCATTCGCGAACAGCATATGGGTTATTACTGGAGCCTTACGACATATCCTCACACCATGAATCAACTGGTTTGTCTCATAACTCTGAATAATTGCAGATAGGCCCTCTGCACAAATGATAAACAGATAAGGGGACAATGGATCCCCTTGTCTGAGACCTCTTATAGGAAAAATTGGACCCATTTCATTTACACCGTGCACTATGTTATAAGACACCGTTGAGACACATTGAAGGACCAAGTGAACCCACCACCTACTAAAACCCATCTTTAATAGAATTCGACGTAATAAAAGCCCATTCTATACGATCATAGGCCTTACTCATGTCCAATTTCAATGCCATAAAACCATCATTTCCCACCTTTTTCCTCTTCAAGTAGTGCATAACTTCATAGGAAACCATAATGATGTTCGAGAGTAGCATACTAGGAATAAATGCACTCTGCGAGTCAGACACCACCTTGTCTAACATAACTTTCAGCCTATTAGCTAATACCTTTGTAATTATCTTAATCAAAACATTACACAAAGATATAGGCCTTAAATCACCCACCACAATTGGCTTCTTCTTCTTTGGAATAAGAACAATGTTGGTCTCATTCAACCCCTCGATTATTTCGCCCGTTTGAAAAAAAAACCCTAATCATAGTTACAACATCTTCACCAACAGCTGACCAATGTTTCTGATAGAAAGCCGGGGTCACTCCATCTGGCCCCGGGGTTTTCTTCGGATGAATATGAAAAAGAGTTGCCTTGACTTCCTCTATTGACACCTCTTTTAATAATTCAATGTTCTGCTCTGGAGTAATTGTAGGAGGCACGCATCTTGGAATTTCCTCACCATCAGTCTGAGTGCTGCTAAAAAGGTCCTGGTAATATTGAGTAATAAGATTTTGTAGCCCATTCTTCCAATAAACCCATTCTCCATACTCGTTTTTCAACTCTTGGATATGATTTAATCTTTTACGAACACTACAAACAGTATGGAAATATCGTGTGTTCCTATCACCAGATTGCAGCCATAATTGCTTAAAGCGTTGGCGCCAAAAAATCTCTTTATGATCAAGGATCATGAACAATTTCTGCTTTTCTTCCTTATATTCTTATACCGATTGACTATCTCTCCTCCCTTGCAGGTGCTTTAACCTCAACTTACACTCCTTTATCAGTTTACTGAAGCAGCCTGTAACTTCCCGGCCCCAAACGTCAAGCTTTTTCACCACATCTTCGGACTCTCTGAACTACATTGTCCCCCTCCCTACTGCACCGGCTATCTTCAATAATTTGTTTACATAGTGTTTCTACAAGCCAGGAATTTTCAAAGCGAAAACGTCTCATACCAATCCTCCCAGAATTGTGACTAGGTTCAAGGAAAATTGGGTTGTGATCAGACGGGGAGACTTCCATATTATAGAGCTTAACCAATGGATATAGACCAAGACAACTACTATCCGCCAAGGCTTTGTCTAATCTCACTTCCATCCAAGCATCGGTACCTCTCCCCATTTCCCATGTGAACTGGTGACCACACATCTCTATGTCCTGCAAACCCATGTCAGACAAAGTATCATTGAAGTTATCTAGTAACCATTGTAATTATGTTGCACCACCCTTTTTTTATGACTGGGATATTATATTATTCATATCGCCTATAACGCACCACGGTAGATTAAAATCTCTAGCCAGGTTCATGAGCAACTCCCACGTTTTCTTCCTTCGATTTCTATTTGGCTCTCTGTAGAAGCCTGTCAGTCTCCAAGGTTGACCATTATCAAAGTATATCTTAACATCAATATGATGTTTCGACAAACTAATGAGGTCAGCACGAACAGCCCCCTTCCAAAGTAAGGCCAAGCCTCCACTTCTCCATTTAGGCTCCACTACTAACAACCCTTCATAGCCTAGCTGAACCTGAATCTTCTCCATCATACCTTTACTACTTAGAGTTTCACACAAGAATACAACCATGGGCATTTGTTGACTTATAATGTCTTTAAGGAACCGAACTTTCCAGGGCAACGCTTACCCTGTGGGTTCCAACTTAGTGTACTCATGATTGATGTGTAAAATTATATTTAACCGCAAGCGCACGGTGCTATTGCTAGTACAAAGTGGCAAGTGCAGTTCATATCCATAAGGAGACTAAGTTTTAAGAATTTCAATTTAACTGTTATGAATTATTTCCAAGAGAAGAACGAATATTGAAGGTTTTTTAACTAGCTTACTAATACAAATTAAATATGTTTTAAATCAATTAACTAAAGGTCTGGGGCGATGCAGGTTCACCATGTTTACACCAATATAATCATAAAAGTATAGCAATTTAGTGGGTCAAGTAATTAAAGTAAAAGTTAATCTTTCTCAGGCATTAACACTTTCAGAAATCCGGTGATGCTCCCGCTCTCACTTTCAATTCTACTATTATATGTGTACCTCTAGTGAGTAAAATCTCCCGATCTATTACCCCTATTGCATAAAGATAATCTATGATATTGGCCAATTACACAGATTAAGTATTAAAATATATTAACTAGAATTACCTTTTACCCATTAAACTACTAATCAAATTAAAGCATATTCATGGTGCAAACATGGCTTCCCTTTGCGCCCTAGAATAAAACTACTCACTCATGCTAGATGTAAAAGCAATAAAAATAATGATGAACACCATGTAAAATAGATACTAATAATAACAAGAGAATAAGGAATACCTTGAACTTTATACTAATGGAGAATAACGAATCCAAGCTAAAACAAGTGTATCCAATGAAAGAGATGAAGAAAAACCATAGTTCTCTATAATAGTATGTACGTATGTATCTCTGTTGTTAGCTAATAATCAAATATGAAGTCTAGTCTAATAATAAAAGTATTTTATTATTCTAATAAGATTACAAGTGAGAATTCTAGAACGAGTAGGATTCTGTAATTAAAATTCGTAGCTGTCTGTTCTCTGCAGTTTCTGGGCTTCTTCAGCTGGATTCTCTTTTCTGTACCATCTCTGAATTAAAGAGAATTTTATGGGTTTCGCGTGGACTGTAAGATCGTCAAAATCGGACTTCTGGATCTCTAGATATGGCCCAAACTGTATTTGCAGCCCGTGTAGTCCAATATTACGAATTTTCTTCTATTTCCGCTCCAAAATAGGACTTTTTGCTCCAAATCCTTCAAAGTATAGAATTTCTTTGTAACCTACAATAAAATATCAAAGCCTATTAAATAAATATCTAAATCAGCGTAAAACATAATAAATAAGAGGACAAAAATCATATAAAACATATTCTATCAATGATGAGTGGTGGGCCTGCGTAGCAGAGCCCGCCATAAGCAAGTTTTTTGGCCCAACAAAACTCCTTCCTGTGATAACATGTCAACATCCTCACTAACAGGCCCAGTATCTTGGCCCATACGTCTTCTTTTCGGGTCTACAACAAACAGCTCACTCGACTCCTCCTCAACAATATTTTCCTCCCTTACAGTTTGAATTTCCTTATTTTTTGCTATCAGCTTTGAATTCTCTCGACTATCGATAGAATCAAATCATTGGTTTACGCCCAAACTACCCGCCTTATCTCCCGTAATAGCTGTTACACTAATCCATGATTTTATGCTGTGATTTATCTCTTCTGCACTTTTCACGGAAACTAACTTGCCACCTCTATCCTCCACCGTAATGTCTACCGAAGTCACCCCTCCCGGCCGGAGCCATTTACTGCCTATTGTATGAGATTTACGCCGGGGTTCAGCTTTCATCCAAACCCCATACGGTCTCTCAATCTGATCCTTCGGTGTATCAAACAACCTCTCACAAACCTTTTCATTATGATCCACCATCCCACAAATAAAGCAAAACGTTGAAATTCCTTCATACCTGAAATTTACCTAGCACCAAGTTGACTCACTCTTCCGTATCTTTATTATCCATTTAAGAGGCTTATCCAACGATACAGAAACTCTCACCCACAAAAACTTCCTCCAAACGCCCACAAAATTATTAGCATCTGACTCAATAAACTCGCCAATGTAATTGGCAACATCCTTGAATAGTCTTAAAGACATGATGCCAAAACTCATACCATGGAGTTGCACCCATATATCCAGTTTATTGATCGCCAAAGTTCTTGGATTGTCTCCCTCTTTTAATCTCTCAAACACCAAGAGAAAACGACCAAAGGACCATGGACTACCATCAACAACTCTTTTTATATCAACCTCATGATAAAACTGGAAGATGAATCTGTTTACATCCAATTGCTTAAAATACATCCTTCTCCCCGGACGCCACGGAGATGTCATTTTGTGTTGCATAGCCTGGAAATCAATCGATGAATCTGTGAGAAAATGACCTACTAAGCACCATCTTGCATCAATTTCACACAGCTCCTCTGATTTTTCATCATACATTAAGCCTCCATGTTCTTCATCACCAATGCTAATCATCGCGAATTCCTCCTCCATCTCCTGGACTGAATCTCTTGTAGTAGACATACTTTTAGACTACGAAATGATAATACACCAACAGCTTACGAAAGAGACAAGATAACAAAAACTACAAACTCACCATGTCCTACGATATGACTTTTTTAACGCACATGATCTTTTCAATGAGACTTTTTAATCTCATTAATATTATCACCATGTTCTCTTATTATATATTGAAGAGATAGTTCACCTAAGAAACAATACTTTCCAGAGGAAAATAAATAGAATAAAGGACCGGCAGTGAGCGAAAGGCTCATATACGGATATAAAACCACGCAATACTGAACAATGATTAAAAATAGCGAGAGTAAAAGCATAATTGAATATCTAAATGAAGATCAATAGAAATAGTGAATAAGACAATTAGAAAATGGATACTAAAATCATAAATCAAAATAGCTTACATACGAACATGGGAGACAATCTTACACTTACAGGATTTCCTACATTTTCGGTAATCTAGAAATATGTGGTCATCAAAACTTACAGGGGTTTGAACAGCACAAAGCAAATGTTATCCAATATCTTACATGGATTTGCACGTCAATAAGCACATGCTATCCAAAATACCAAATTGTAAACATACTAGTCATGACTATACTTGTCCCACAACTTCGGTGATACACCAATGCAATTTAATTATACCTGAAAGGCATATGTCATAGCCTATTTGTTTATTCGAGGATTTAACTCAACTCAAATAAGGATGTAACAGGTAAATAGTGGTTCTATCGTCAGAGAGATCTCTCAAAGTAACATATGTCAAAGGATTAAGTAACATTGTTCGTCTACAGACTTGAGAACTTAATTCACTGGAAGAAGCTCAAGAAATTGATCAAGCCTCAGTGATATAAATCAAGATTGTGGATTTAATCAAGTGACAAATATCTCGTCAGGGTATCAATTAATTACAAGGATTTAGTCTGAAGAAAATCAAGAGTATCAAAGTCAAGGCATGAAGAAACGTCACGGAAGTTAGTCACTCATGAACCAGACAGTACATCGAGTGTCAACATTGAAGTGGTGGAATTGATTCATAATTGACAGAGATTTTCAGAAGATTTTCAGAAGAATGGTTGCTGCTCAAGATTAGTATTAATTCTCTATTAATTAATTAAGTCATATAATTTAATTAAGAGAATAAATTAAATCTGCAAAGATTAATTTATTGATTAATTGAATTAATTGATTAATTAATTCAGAATTATTATTTGATTAAAATCTGTTTTAATCCAGCAAGACTATCTTTTGTATTAGCAAGACAATCGGTATGACAATCAATAGTCATACTGAAAGTCATGCTAGTTCATTTAGATTGTCTTGCCGAAAGTTCTATCAGTTTAATGGATAGTCCTACCGAAAGTCCTACCAGCTAAAAGGATTGTCATGCTAAGCAGAAAGGATTGTCTTGCCAGTTAAATCAAGGATTGATTTAATATAAAAGAACTGAAGCTGATTTTAAAGAGATGCAGTGCATTGAATATCAAACACAGAAGAACACAGAATAAAAGAAAACTGTAGAGAACTTATTGCAAATTCTCAAATCATTTATTTCTAGTATTTATTGTTAAATCTAATCCACTAGAAATCCTTTTCTTGTTCTTGTGTAACTATCAAGCGGATCAAAATCCCTAGAACTTAATCTCAAATTGCATTTAGCATTTGATCCTTTTTATTACAAAAATAGAAAAAGTTCATGTCGAATTTATTCTAGATTTGGAATAATTTATTTGAGATTAATCCCTTGTAAACGATACCGTTGTTGTAACACCTTTCAAGTTTAATAATAGTTTTATTTAACTTGAATTTTGTTTCACTTTTTTATTCCGCATTTTATTCGATTAAACGGTATTGTTTGTATTCAACCCCCCTTCTACAAACATATTGAGACCTAACAATTGGTATCAGAGCCTTCTGATTAACGAACAAATCAAGATCCTAGACTTTTGTGATTCTTTCACTCCTTGAATTTTTATTTACTCAAAAAATTCATAATTACTACACAAAAAGTTGGAACCGTTAAAATTCCACTATTCGATAAAGAAAATTATGTTATGTGGAAGAAGAAGATGCTATTGTTTTTACAAGTTGTAAATCCCAAATATCTGGAAGTGTTAAAGAAGGGTCCAAAAATTCCGATGGTTATTGAACCAGAGATAATTGAAGATGATGTGGTGATTACCAAAGCTAGAACTTATGTAAAAAATCCTGAGGATTTTTCTCCTGCTGAAAAAGAAGAAGCCTCCCTGGATGCTAGCCTTCAATTAATTTTAGTAGATTCCCTTGATCCCTTGATGAATAGACATGTGATGAACTGTAAAGATTCCAAACACATCTGGGAAACTATTGAGGTGATTAATGAAGGCACAGAGGAAGTTAGGGAGAACAAGTTAGAAATCCTAACCTCAGAGTATGAATACTTTAAATCCAATCCAGGAGAAGGAATTATTGAAGTGTTTGAGAGGTGCAATGCATTGATCAACAACCTGAACATTAATGGTAAATACTATTCAATCAGGGAGGTCAACAAAAAGTTCCTTTTAACACTGCCAACTCATCTTGAACATAGAATCACTGCCATAAGAGAAGCAAGAGATCTGAGTGAGATTTCTTTGGAAAGGCTCTATGGTGTGTTAAAAACCTATGATTTGGAGCAGATTCAGCAGAAGAAAGTCTACGGGAAAGGAAGAGTGGTCAGCACGTCTACTGCTCTAGTAGCTGAAGAATAACAACAACAACCACAATATCAACAACAATCTCAACAGTCAGAAAGAATGGTACAGTCTTCCAAGGTTGAAGAAAATGTGATAGTAGCAGAATTTGATCCTCCTACTACAAATCAATCAGGAGATGATTTTTATTCCTTGGAAGAACTGGAGCAATTGAAGATGAGTCAATGGCCCTGATTGTCAAGAGATTCTCCAATGTCAGATTCAAGAGGAATCCCAAGTTCAAGTACAAGTCCAACTACAACAGATTCCAGAAAGGTGGATCTTCATCCTTTAACACCAGCAGTGGTGGGTACAAAACAGGGATGGTTGATCGAAGCACCATTCGATGCTTCAACTGCAATGAGTTGGGACACTTTGCCACAGAATGCAGGAAGCCAAAACAAGTTAGGAAGAACTCTTATGATTCTAATTAGAAGAGTAAATCTGAAAGGGCTTACGTGGCAAAGGGAAGAAGCTGGGATGATACTGACAGTGAAGATGAAGAAGTTGGGAATCTTGCTCTCATGGTTAGTGATGCAAACACCTCATTGTCAAGAAAAGAGGTAAAATTTACTGATGCTGAATTAGTTTATCATCTAGGAGGTTCCTTAGATTGTACTCGTCGTGATAATGAAATGTTAAATCAACAAATCAAAGACCTTGAAAAAGAGGTCAATGAATTAAGACTTGTGCATATTAATCAAGATAAATTAAAAGAACAAGTATCTTTTCTAGAGAATAGAGTTGACTGTTATAGACAGCTCGAAACTATTCTCAAAGACAAGATCACTGGTCTTGAGGCTAAGGTTAAAGCTTACTTTAATTCTTGTTCAAAGTCCAAAGAGTTTTACAATAAGCAATCTGTTAATCAAACATCTGGAATAGGTTATAATTACAATGTTGCTATTGGAAAATTAGGCATAAACTCCCCTCCTCATGTATGTGCTAAAGGTAGGGAAGTACCACATGTGCTTAAGGGTGTTGATGAACCCCTCTATAAAGAATTAATTGATGAACCATTTGATGATACCTCATTTATTATTCAAGAAGAAATCTGTGCTGAAGATCTTGCTAATGAGAAAGTTGTTTCCAAGTCAAGTGTGTCAAAGGTTCCAGTCAAAGTTGTGAAAGCAACTGATACTAACTCAGACACACATGAGTTGGATAACACAAATGTCATGTCTACCATGCATAAGTTGCCTATTGTTAATCCCTCTCATAAAGCATGTGGTGTTCCTGATTGTATGTCTTGTGCTTTTAATTTGATGTATGCTTATTTTAATGATAAGCATGTTTCTAATGATAAGACTACTCCTCGTCAGCATGTGAATAATAGGAAGCATGATAGGTCTAAGACTGCTAGTCCTCCTAAAGTTAGAAAGGAGACATTTGTGCCTAAGCCTAAACAGAAATTTGTCAAGGCTGTTTACAAGGTCAAATGTCCAGTCATTGAGAAAGTTGAGAACATTAAAGCTAAGAATGTTGTTCTGCCTGATAAAGGCCAATTTTACAAGTATGTCGGACCCAATAAAGCTTGGGTTCCGAAGAAGGTCTAATCCATTTGTATTGCAGGGCATTAAACAGGTATAACCGGTAGTGTGGATTCTTGACAGCGGATCGTCAAGATATATGACCGGAGATAGAGCCCTGCTATCAAATGTGGTTGAGAAAGCTGGCCCAGTGGTTACCTTTGGAGATAACAGCAAAGATTTAACTGAGGGATATGGCGGTTTGCTAGCTGAAAATGTTATCATTGAAAATGTGTATGTTGTGCAAGGACTTGAACACAATCTGCTTAGTATTAGTCAGTTCTGTGACAACGGCTACAATATTTTATTCGACAAGCTGAAGTGTCAGATTCTGCACAAGAAAAATGAAAAACCCTCCTTGATGGGAATCCGGAAAGGAAATCTGTTCGTAGCTGACATGAACTCTGGAAACAATCCTGAAGTCAATTGTTTCTATGCAAAGGCATCGTCAGATGAGAGTTGGCTATGGCACAAGAGACTTTCTCATCTCAATTTCAAAACAATGAATTCTCTTGTCAAAAGAGAATTGGTCAGAGGTCTGCCTCAGCTGTAATTCTCCCCAGAAGGACTGTGTGAGGCTTGCCAGAAAGGAAAGTCAAAGAAAGCAAGTCATAGAGGCACTGACACATCCTCCATAACTGGTGTTCTGCAATTATTGCACATGGATTTATTTGGACCAGTTAATGTTCTTTCGATGTCAAAGAAGTGTTACTGCCTTGTGATAGTTGATGACTATTCCAAGTATACGTGGGTTTTATTCCTTCACTCTAAGGATGAAATACCACAAGTTGTGATTGATCATATCAAGTTGATCGAGTTAAATTCTAATGTCCCTGTTAGAGCAATAAGGTCAGATAATAGAACAGAATTCAAGAATTCACTTCTCAATGGATTCTGTACAGACAAAGGGATCACCAGACAATTTTCAGCTCCTAGAACCCCTCAGCAAAATGGAGTGGTAGAAAGGTAGAATCATACATTGATTGAAGCTACAAGAACGATGTTAAGTGAATCAGGTCTTCCAATGTACTTTTGGGCTGAAGCTGTCAATACTGCATGTTATACTCAGAATCGAACTCTAATCAACAAAGACTTCATGAAAACTCCTTATGAGATTATGAATGAATAGAAACCTTCTATCAAATACTTTCATGTATTTGGTGCCAGATGCTTCGTGCTCAAGGATGGAGATGATCGTCGTGGTAAATTCGAGGCAAAGGCATATGAGGGTATTTTTGTTGGATATGGAAGAAGATCATACAGGGTGTATATCATTGATCAACACAAAGTAACTGAAAGTGTCAATATTACATTTGATGACACTAAACTCCCTAGTATTTAAACTGAAGATCCTTCTGAGAAACTGAAGTTTGATGATATGTCAGATTCAGAATCAGAACATGATCAAGAACCTGAGGTTGTTGCTGGTGAAGAACCTGTTAATCATGATGATATTCAAGGTAATGGTGATGGAAACTTTGGAAACAATGGAGATACCACTGCTACTGACGGAGAATCTTCAAGTCAACATGGCAACAACTCAAGGGGAGATGCTGAAGGATCAACTAGTAGGACACAACATCCCAATGAATTTCAAGGCGAATCATCAAGATCAAATCTTCCAAGACAGACTGTCTGGAATAAAGCTCATCCTTTTGAGTTGATTATTGGTGATTCAGATGTTGGAGTCAGAACTAGACGTGCTACTCAAAATGAGTGTCTGTTCTCAGGATTTCTTTCTGAGATGGAACCTAAGAAGATTGAGGAAGCACTGACTGATCTAGATTGGGTGATTGCTATGCAAGATGAACTCAATCAGTTTGAACATCAACAAGTCTGGAAACTGGTACCTAGATCTACACACAAGAAAGTTGTTGGTACTCGGTGGGTATTCAGGAATAAACTAGATGAAGATGGTGTGGTTACAAGAAACAAAGCAAGACTGGTAGCTAAACGGTATTCTCAAGCTGAAGGCATTGATTATGATGAAACCTATGCTCCAGTGGCTAGACTAGAGGCCATCAGGATATTTCTGGCATTTGCAGCATTCTCTAACTTTAAAGTTTATCAAATGGATGTCAAGAGTGCCTTTCTGAATGGAAAGCTGGATGAAGAGGTATATGTAGAGCAACCTCCTGGTTTTGAAGATCCAGATCATTTGGATTTTGTCTACTTTCTTTTCAAGGCTATCTATGGACTCAAACAGTCTCCGAGAAAATGGTATGACACTCTCTCTGAATTTCTTATTGAAAATAGCTTTATTAGAGGTGTCATAGACAAAACTCTCTTTTCTAAAAAGCATAAGAATGATACTATATTAGTCCAAGTCTATGTGGATGATATAACATTTGGGTCTACTAATGATAATCTCTGTAAGAGATTTGCTAAGTTAATGCACAACAAATTTGAAATGAGCATGATGGGAGAGCTGAAGTTCTTTCTTGGATTACAAGTAAATCAAAGGTTAGATGGAACTTTTATTTGTCAATCCAAGTATCTAAAGGAACTCCTCAAAAAGTACAATCTAGAGGATTCTGCATCAGCAAGGACTCCGTCAACTACAGCTGTCAAGCTTGGACCATGTGAAAACTCCATTAAGGTAGATGTCACAAGCTACAGAGGTATGATTGGCTCATTACTCTATCTTATTGCAAGTAGACCAGATATTATATATGCTACATGCTTATGTGCAAGATTCCAAGCGGATCCTAGAGATATTCATCTCGTTGCTGTTAAACGAATCTTGAGATATCTTAAGGGAACACCAAATCTAGGTATTTGGTACCCTAAAGAATCTGGTTTTAACCTTGTTGGATATACAGATTCAGATTACGCAGGAAGTGTTGTTGATAGAAAAAGCACCTCAGGGAGTTATCAATTCCTAGGTAGCAGACTAGTCTCATGGTACAGCAAGAAACAGCAAACAGTTTCCAATTCAACGGCCGAGGCTGAATATATTGTTGCTGGAAGCTGCTGTGCTCAGATCTTGTGGATTAGGAATCAGCTACGGGACTATGGCTCTGTATTGAACAAAATACCTATTCTATGTGACAATACAAGTGCAATAGCCATCACCAACAACCCTGTGCAGCATACAAGGACCAAGCACATTGACATCAGGTATCATTTTATTAGAGAGCACGTCATGAATGGTACTGTTGAACTATTTTTTGTTCCAACAGATAAACAAATAGCAGATATTTTCACTAAACCTCTTGATGAATCCACATTTACCAGATTAGTTGGTAAATTGGGTATGTTGAATAGCTTTAGTGATTAAACTTGTTAATATCTGAAATCTGTTCTTGAATGAATTTACAAATGAATTTTTCATAAATGAAAAATTCATTTGTAAATTTATTTTATCATATTTTCCATAATACTTGCTTATTTCTATGTAAGTTTTATTATCTTATCTTATTTATTTATTCTACTTGTTAATTTTAATATCTCAGAATATTTTATTTTCTCTAAAAATATTTTTCTATGAATTTTATTTGCTAAAATTCAACAGAAATCTATTTTTTGAATAAAATATAATTATTTCTGAAATATTGCTTTTGTTTTTGTAAATTTATTCTGAAACTGTAAGTATTAATTTTGTGTATAAGTTTAATTTATACTAGAATGACAATCGGCAAGAAAATTGAAATTGTCTTGCTGAAAGTCATTCCTGTACATATATTTGTTTAATTTTAATTCAGTTTAATTTTATAACTGGCAAGACAATCGGTATGACTATTGATTGTCATGCCAGTAATAAAATTTATATCAAATAATATTTATTTTTATTTTGTACTGGTATGACAATCGGTATGACTATCAGATTGTCATACCAGTTATATTATTAGTATTTTTGTTTTCTCAATTGCCTGGTATGACAATCGGGAAGACAATCGGTATGACTTTCCTCGATTGTCATACCAGTTGTTGTACTTAACGATTTCTTGTTTTTTTTGTAAAATCATTCAGTTCAGTTTTCAAAATTCCAACAGTTCTTTTTCTCTCTTTTGTTTCTCTCTCTCAATTCGATCTCAAACCTCCATTGATACTTCTTGCTCGAGTTTTTACTCAGCAAACAAAACTTCACTTCTGTTATATATACATACACGTATATACATACAGAAGTGCTGCCCAATTTTTATTTTTAAATTTTACTTCGTTTTTGTTCCCTTCAAAATCAGTGTTTGTTTGTTTTTGGGTATTTTTAGTTAATTTTTGTTTTGTGTCTTGTGCGTTTTTCAGATCTGTTATTGTGAGTTAAGAACATTAACGAGATACATTACTTTCTAAATTTTTCGGATATAATTGATTTAATTCAAATTATTAAATTAATTTAATTAATTCAAATTTTCTTAATATTACTCTTAAAATTCTGAAAGTGTGTGTTTTATTATATTTTTTAATGGCTCTCAATTTCTAAATTGTCTCGCATAATCTTGTTGGTTATTTTAATCCAGATAAATGTGATGTGGAAAAATTTAAGCCGTGGATTAGATTTTTAAATGACCATTCGATTGTTAGCTCTGCTATTAAATCAAATGTGATTTTAAATGTCGATCTGCTCAGACTGATTTGCACAACCTCTACTGCGGCCGATGATTTTAAATCTTTTTCATTCACCATGGCAAACACACAGTATGTAGTTGATGAAACAGTCGTCAATCGAGCGTTAAATTTTCCATTGGATGTAATATCCCATATTTTCAGATATTATTATTATAATTATTTGAAATTATTTATGTGATTTTATGTGAATTTTGGTGAATTATCTGATAATTGGAATTGATGTTTGGGTGTTTATATGTGATATTATTTGAGTATTTGAACTTTTATATGTCCAGAATAAAATTATTTTTATGACTTTATAATTACAATAATTATTTTTGGGATTTTATAAAATTTAGAAATCAATATTTCATCAATTATTTAGCCCTGTATGATTTTTTTTTTTTATTTATCCGTATTTAATTCCAAAATTCTTCAAAAATCATGAAACTCATATTTATTTAAGTTTGGAATATTCCGAGAATTTAAAATTATTTTGGAAATTTTTAGGATTAATTTTACCCGCGCGTTGAATCGTTTAATTGCTAAAAGCGGGTATAAATGGCATTTCAAAAATTATTTTAAAATTATGAAATTTATGTTTTTATAAATTTCGGGATATTTGTAACATTTTAAGACTATTTCCGTAATTTTCTAGAATTGTTTTGTCTGCACCTCGATCCGTTAATGTCAACTTTCGGGATAAACCGGGTTTCAGAATCTTCGTGATTATCTATTAGTACACGCGTTTGATTTTAGGATGGGTTTGGCTGCGTGTCACTTTCTTGTTGGGAAGGAGTAATGGAAAAAAAAAACAAACAAACACAATAACAAACAAAAACACAGCCCCCCCCCCCAGCTTTTTCTTTCTTCCCCGTCGTTGCTCCCCTCCCCCGCCTCTACTCCACCGCTTCAACGCCTTTCCTCCACCCCTCTTCTTTCTTTCTTTTTCTTTTTGTTTCTTCCGTTCTTTAATTCAATCACCCTCTGAATTTAACCCTCAATCAGGTATATACCCTCATATACATACATATATATCTTCGGTTTGATTTCTTTTGTTTTAATCCTACAATTGATGTTGGGAAGATCGCGAATTCCTTGATAGTACGAGAACTGGGCTGCTTCGACGAACCAGAGGCTCGACCTCGATCTTCACCCGTGATTTGGGGTCGATCGGAGGTCAGCCGACCGCCGGTGATGAACCCAGCAAGCCGGTGGTCGAGCCCTTTTTTTTTTTTTTATTTGTTTTGTTTGGGCTAGAATAAATTCATTAGTTGTTGATAATTGTTCGAATATTGAGTTTCTGGGAATGATTTGGAAGTTGAATTTTAATTGTGGTTCGGTGTTGGTTTAGTAATGTGCGAATGAATATGATACATATTTCGGTTTAAAAGTTTAATGTTAATTGAAATTATGTTTGTTGCAGTATAAGAAATAGGAATTCGATGAAATAATATTTTCAAATTAATAAATAAATACGAGTATAAATGTAAGATGTAATAATAATAATTAGTTGGTTAAATCGGTGTTTGGGTCTTGTGATTTATAGTGGAATTAGATATTAATGGAGATATGAGTGATGATTAAAGGTTAAAGGAGGAAGGGGTGAAGCCTTGGTACAGAGGAACCCGTTGTTGGGCTCTCATCGGGCCTGTTACCGCCGGCAATGAACTCCGGCGAGTCGGCGGCATAAAATATTATTTGGTTTAGGTTGATTTTGCTTGTTAATTATAGTTATGAACTTGCTAATTGATTTTGTGTAGTTTCGAGTTGTGTAAGTCAATACTTGGTTGAATTTCGCTTATATATTCTTAGGCGGATTGAATGTCTAAATGACAACTACTATTCTTGATTTTATAAAATCTGAAATTTCAGTTGGTACGGATGATTTTCGGGTTTTTAGATTTATAACAATGGTGTAGTAGTGTATAACTTGAGTTTTGGTTCGTTAAGTGATTATGGCTTGACCCGGTTAATATATGTTTAATTTATAATAGTTTATGGTGGTTTTAAATTTCAGTCTTGGTATTTTGAGTTGTTCTACAAAATTTTCAGATTTATACATAGTTATTTGAAGGATTATTAGTGAGTTATATGCATGATATGTTGTGAATTGTGTTGTCAAATCCGTTTAGAAATAAGCTGAGTTCTTGTTAAATTCGTAGCTTTTAACTAGTTCATCGTATGATAATGATTTTGCACTCTCTGGAAAGATAATGGAATTATCTACAATTTTCAATCTTTGTGTTTTTCCAAATTCAGCCTGCAATTATGATAAAATCTGCCATTTGTAAAATCTGTCCTGTTATTTCAGTTTGATACATCCTGACTTCAAAAATTCGTAGTAAATTCATTATTTTAGCTATGACTTTGAACTATACCAATTTTAAAAGCTTAATTCAGGATCTACAATTGTTACTTATAGTTCATTAATCAATTCTATGATTTAGGAGTCTCAAATACTAAGTTACTTGCGAAAACAGGGCTGAATCTGCTTATACAGCTGTGTATTTTAAAGTTTCTGAATTCGTTACTTGGTCATTTTTAGCGAGCCTTACCATTTTGGAAAGGTCGCTAAATATCCTACAACTTTTATGTTTTAAACTTTTCTGTTTAAGTTCATCTAGGTGTTGTAAAATGTCATTCTTCCGAGGCTGGTTAACTTAAATTTTAGGTTCGGTAGCTATTTTGTATGTTATAACTCGACATATGGTTTCGTGCTAATATATGTGATTGATAGTCATTGTTTAATAGATTAAATATATGAACCTATAATATAGAAGTGTTGGTTAGTGATTTGATATGTGCTTTCTAGTTTATTAAATTATAGATTTAAGTTAGCATACTTGATGACATACTTGACTTGTGCACATGTACATTGACTTGTTATTTGTATATGTGATAGCAACGATGTGTCTTATGAAAATACATGTTAGTATATGCCTATTTGAGATTGAGTTTAGTTGCTAATTATTAGAGTGTGATTTGAATATGTGTATAGTTAGTCTATGTGATATATGTGTAAGGTAATTTATTTAAGTGTTTACTCAAGTTGAATTGGTGATGCTAAATTATATAACTGTAAGTTCAAATATTATAAATTATTCAGTATACTTAATTGTTTAGGTGTCGCAAGTCTGGGCGGGTAATTTTCCTTAAATGTTTAGGTGCCGCAAGTCTGGGCGGGTACTTTTCTTACTTGTTTACTTTTATGTTGCTGCAAGTTGAGGCAACTTTATTTTGTTTGTTTATAAGATTAAATTGTGGAATTGAAAAACAGGCGGATAGTCCTAATTACGAATACTTCATGCCAAAATTTTCTAAAATTCCCCTGTATCTAAATCTATTTGACTTATTTGATTTCAATGATTTGAAAGCATGTTATGATTGTTAGTCGTAACACGTATAGGATATGTTTGGGTAAGAACATTGAAATGACTTGTGGGTTGTATTTGTGGTGTGGTTATTCAGGGTATTGTCCATATTACAAATAGGTCATGCCGAATTTTTCGTAGAAATATTATCATAAGTTGCGCGTTCTCGTGTTAAATAATATTCTGAGTTGGTAGTAAGTTTTAAACTATAATATGTGCGACCTGTTATGTGATATATATATATATATACATATATATCGCAAAAGGGTAGAAATAAGATAATCATTTCAGAAGGATACTAAAGTAGTATATTTTTGCTTATGATAGGATCAGGCATTAAGGGCGTGAGACCAAGAAAAAGAAAAGAAAAAGGGAGAGTTGCATAGGGGTTCAGTAGTTACGGATGGTTCGAGATTAACAGAACCATACGTTGGGGATCAAGACTGAAGTTGGATAAGATTTCGTATCAGATCACAGTAACTGCATTAGCGACATATCAAAGAGTTAAGAATAGGAAATGGTGACGTCTTGAGAAAGCATCATGAGATATTTGTGTTATTGCGAGTGTGCTAACTGCTAAAACCCAAAGGCAAGTACCCCTGACTTCACTTATCATTCAAGTGACGTTTATTTTGAATCATATAATGCAAGTACCCCTGACTTCACTTATCATTCAAGTGACGTTTATTTCGAATTATATTATGCAAGTATCCCTATCATCACTTATTGTTCAAGTGATATTTATTTTAAATCTTTTGATGCAAGTACTGCTTTCCCTATTCTCAGTTTAGAATTGATAAATGTTTTACATATCGCTAAATTAAATGATTATATTTATGCAAGTACCCTCTGCTATTCTATGTTCCGAATAGTCAAGTGATTTTACTTATCCAATTATCGGATTTATAAATGTTTTGAATTTTGAGAAAAGTGATTTGGTTGCGAATATTCCTACCCAAAAATTGGGGGAATAAAATTATTTCGGGTGTTGGTTATTATGACCCCATTTCAATAAAAGGTTTTAAGATTGGATTATAATTGCGTAAGTGACCGGGACGGACGGTCCAGCGGAGGGCTATTTCTAAGTGCCATATGAAATATTATGACACCATTTTGCCACAGGCTAGTTATGCCTTTTTATTTGAGTACTCGTGTTTTTGGGGTCACGTTTCTATGAATCATGACCTTGTGCTATCACACGGGTTGATCAGCATGTGATAGTACGTCCGTCGGAGGATGATCCTAATCTAAATTATCATATCATTTTTGATATTCATAGAATAAATGATTTATCAACTGATTCTGTTTTGGATTAAAAGTACTGATTCTGTTTTGGATTAAAAGTGAATTGTGGCTTTGATTCAGTTTCTGATTTTGTGGATACTTACGTTGTTGTTAAATATCAAAGGTGGTATTAGTATAGATGATTGATGTTGATTTCAGTATGGGTGTTGTGAGCATCAAAGTTCGTATAGATATCTAATTTGATATGACAACAAAATAAGTATTAATATCAAGAGTTGAGTTTTGAGTAAAGTTTATGATTCATTCCATGATCATTGTTTCATGTTATTGTGGTTTACGATATTTCCGTAAACACTGTTTTTACGAGTTTTATTCTCGTCAAGATTGAAAGTATTGCTGAAGCATGTCGCTCAAGAATATCAAAATGCTTTTGAATACAATTAAGGAATCAATTCTGGGATTCCTCAACTAAAATTTTATGATTCAGCAACTATGATTTTAAAAATGTTCTGCTCTAATGCAGATGTCGGTTTTATATCAAACGACCCTATATTTACTATAATGATCTTGCTGAGCATTTCTTCGGCTCATACTTGCCTGTTTTTAAATTTAACCTCCAGTGAGGATTAGCTTGCGCTGTTTAGCTGCGTAATTCGAGGAAGCAAAGAAGAAGCTTTTGGAAGGTGGTTGATCCAGGGTTTGCGAACTAGTGTAAGTTTTATTGTGTAAAGTTGTTTATATTATATTATATTATATTTGTGTATTGTATTTGGGACTAGTATACTTCTTTTCGAAGTTATACTAGCGGGTTAAGTTTTAAGGTTGAGAATTATTGAAAAGAGTGTCAAAAGAAAGTGAAAAATTTATTTGTGGAATTTGGATATCTTGTTTCTAGAACTGTAACCTTAAAAGATCTTGGATTAGTTGGGGTCATTTATATTAAATATCTTCCGTTGGCATTTATTTATTGTTTTAACATGTTATTTTGGATTGAGGTTTCATCGTGACGACCAAATCCCCTGACCCCGGATTTGGGGGCGTTACAGGTTGGTATCAGAGCTGAGGTTATAGTAAACTAGAAACGAGAGTGTGTAGGAGTGTGTATAGCTATGTGAGGACGTTTGAGCTCATATCGAGTTCCTGTTGGACTATCAGATATAGGGCCAACGAGTAAGTTAAGATAGGCGCATTCGTTCGAGATGGTTGTGTTGAGCTGGACGGAACTCCGGGAAGCTGCAAACTTCTATTGTGGAATCTTCCGAGGCTACTACGATTCGACGACGATGAAGATTATCGATATCCTTGGAACATGAAGAAGCGTCTAGAATCAGATGGCGAGTCAACTGGAGAGTTCAAATTGAAGATAAATATTAAGACTTTGGCAATACCTTTTCTTTCTATAATTCCTTTTGACATCTCTCAAAAGAAGTGATTGTTAGAGGATATATTCCCTAACACTCATTTTCAATCCTATCTGTGTTTTAAATGTGTCAGAGGCTGTCATGAAGCCTATTTTTCAGGTTTTGATAGCTCTGCCAAGTTATGATAATTTAACTTCCACTTTTCTTATTTGGTGGATGGTTTCTTGGTGATGTGACACCACTTGCTCATTTGGTGCCATAATTTTTTTCTCTGGATTTCATTCCTTCAGAAATATCAGCTTTGAAATCTTTTCAGTTTTATTCATTTGATTTTCGATCACTTTGATATTCTTTTATTCTGACTGGGATGAACAACCCTAACTATAGGGGACACAAGGTATACCTGTCTGTGTGATAGGAGTTGGATGGGACGCCATCACTTGTGTGTATTGTGAATACATGAAGGTTTAACAACCTTTAGTAGTGTCTTAATTTGGACACGCAATACCAAGTTCGTTTGATCATATTGATCTCTCAGTTATTCTTTTATTTCAACAATACTTTTTCTCAAATTCAGATTTTGGTTCCGTTATGGTATCAAATTCTTTTCTTTTTGAAATTCCATGATTTTGTCATCCCAAACATTCGAAGGTATGCCAATCAAGTTAAGCTGAGTTATCCTGGTCAAGTCAAAGCAGGGTTATGTGATGGGATTATCAAGAGCAACAGTGGATTGCAATGCGATTAAAATATCAGGGGTGTATAGCGAAGTCATTCTGTTTCTTTATTTCTCTATCTTTCTCTTTCTTTTCTTCCCTCTATCTTTCTCTCTATTCTTCTTTCTCGCAATCAGTAAAGCGATTCTATTGAGTAATTGGTCAAAAGAGGTGAATGGAACAGTGGTGCACGGTGAAGCTCCTATAAAAGTTTTATCATACAACGAATACAAGATTTATTTGAGATTATGGAAAACTGGAATTATTTGGGAATGGAAAGTTGGTTAGAAAACCCTTAGTGCTTTCTTCTGCTGATTCCGAGGACGGAATCCTTATAAGGTGGGTAGATTGTAATATCCCATATTTTCAGATATTATTATTATAATTATTTGAAATTATTTATGTGATTTTATGTGAATTTTGGTGAATTATCTGATAATTGGAATTGATGTTTGGGTGTTTATATGTGATATTATTTGAGTATTTGAACTTTTATATGTCCAGAATAAAATTATTTTTATGACTTTATAATTACAATAATTATTTTTGGGATTTTATAAAATTTAGAAATCAATATTTCATCAATTATTTAGCCCTGTATGATTTTTTTTTTTTTATTTATCCGTATTTAATTCCAAAATTCTTCAAAAATCATGAAACTCATATTTATTTAAGTTTGGAATATTCCGAGAATTTAAAATTATTTTGGAAATTTTTAGGATTAATTTTACCCGCGCGTTGAATCGTTTAATTGCTAAAAGCGGGTATAAATGGCATTTCAAAAATTATTTTAAAATTACGAAATTTATGTTTTTATAAATTTCGGGATATTTATAACATTTTAAGACTATTTCCGTAATTTTCTGGAATTGTTTTGTCTGCACCTCGATCCGTTAATGTCAACTTTCGGGATAAACCGGGTTTCAGAATCTTCGTGATTATCTATTAGTACACGCGTTTGATTTTAGGATGGGTTTGGCTGCGTGTCACTTTCTTGTTGGGAAGGAGTAATGGAAAAAAAAATAAACAAACACAATAACAAACAAAAACACAGCCCCCCCCAGCTTTTTCTTTCTTCCCCGTCGCTGCTCCCCTCCCCCGCCTCTACTCCACCGCTTCAACGCCTTTCCTCCACCCCTCTTCTTTCTTTCTTTTTCTTTTTGTTTCTTCCGTTCTTTAATTCAATCACCCTCTGAATTTAACCCTCAATCAGGTATATACCCTCATATACATACATATATATCTTCGGCTTGATTTCTTTTGTTTTAATCCTACAATTGATGTTGGGAAGATCGTGAATTCCTTGATAGTACGAGAACTGGGCTGCTTCGACGAACCAGAGGCTCGACCTCGATCTTCACCCGTGATTTGGGGTCGATCGGAGGTCAGCCGGCCGCCGGTGATGAACCCAGCAAGCCGGTGGTCGAGCCTGCCGCAACGGGTTGCGCTTTTTTTTTTATTTTTATTTGTTTTGTTTGGGCTAGAATAAATTCATTAGTTGTTGATAATTGTTCGAATATTGAGTTTCTGGGAATGATTTGGAATTTGAATTTTAATTGTGGTTCGGTGTTGGTTTAGTAATGTGCGAATGAATATGATACATATTTAGGTTTAAAAGTTTAATGTTAAATGAAATTATGTTTGTTGCAGTATAAGAAATAGGAATTCGATGAAATAATATTTTCAAATTAATAAATAAATACGAGTATAAATGTAAGATGTAATAATAATAATTAGTTGGTTAAATCGGTGTTTGGGTCTTGTGATTTATAGTGGAATTAGATATTAATGGAGATATGAGTGATGATTAAAGGTTAAAGGAGGAAGGGGTGAAGCCTTGGTACAGAGGAACCCGTTGTTGGGCTCTCATCGGGCCTGTTACCGCCGGCAATGAACTCCGGCGAGTCGGCGGCATAAAATATTATTTGGTTTAGGTTGATTTTGCTTGTTAATTATAGTTATGAACTTGCTAATTGATTTTGTGTAGTTTCGAGTTGTGTAAGTCAATACTTGGTTGAATTTCGCTTATATATTCTTAGGCGGATTGAATGTCTAAATGACAACTACTATTCTTGATTTTATAAAATCTGAAATTTCAGTTGGTACGGATGATTTTCGGGTTTTTAGATTTATAACAATGGTGTAGTAGTGTATAACTTGAGTTTTGGTTCGTTAAGTGATTATGGCTTGACCCGGTTAATATATGTTTAATTTATAATAGTTTATGGTGGTTTTAAATTTCAGTCTTGGTATTTTGAGTTGTTCTACAAAATTTTCAGATTTATACATAGTTATTTGAAGGATTATTAGTGAGTTATATGCATGATATGTTGTGAATTGTGTTGTCAAATCCGTTTAGAAATAAGCTGAGTTCTTGTTAAATTCGTAGCTTTTAACTAGTTCATCGTATGATAATGATTTTGCACTCTCTGGAAAGATAATGGAATTATCTACAATTTTCATTCTTTGTGTTTTTCCAAATTCAGCCTGCAATTATGATAAAATCTGCCATTTGTAAAATCTGTCCTGTTATTTCAGTTTGATACATCCTGACTTCAAAAATTCGTAGTAAATTCATTATTTTAGCTATGACTTTGAACTATACCAATTTTAAAAGCTTAATTCAGGATCTACAATTGTTACTTATAGTTCATTAATCAATTCTATGATTTAGGAGTCTCAAATACTAAGTTACTTGCGAAAACAGGGCCGAATCTGCTTATGCAGCTGTGTATTTTAAAGTTTCTGAATTAGTTACTTGGTCATTTTTAGCGAGCCTTACCATTTTGGAAAGGTCGCTAAATATCCTACAACTTTTATGTTTTAAACTTTCCTGTTTAAGTTCATCTAGGTGTTGTAAAATGTCATTCTTCCGAGGCTGGTTAACTTAAATTTTAGGTTCGGTAGCTATTTTGTATGTTATAACTCGACATATGGTTTCGTGCTAATATATGTGATTGATAGTCATTGTTTAATAGATTAAATATATGAACCTATAATATAGAAGTGTTGGTTAGTGATTTGATATGTGCTTTCTAGTTTATTAAATTATAGATTTAAGTTAGCATACTTGATGACATACTTGACTTGTGCACATGTACATTGACTTGTTATTTGTATATGTGATAGCAACGATGTGTCTTATGAAAATACATGTTAGTATATGCCTATTTGAGATTGAGTTTAGTTGCTAATTATTAGAGTGTGATTTGAATATGTGTATAGTTAGTCTATGTGATATATGTGTAAGGTGATTTATTTAAGTGTTTACTCAAGTTGAATTGGTGATGCTAAATTATATAACTGTAAGTTCAAATATTATAAATTATTCAGTATACTTAATTGTTTAGGTGCCGCAAGTCTGGGCGGGTAATTTTCCTTAAATGTTTAGGTGCCGCAAGTCTGGGCGGGTACTTTTCTTACTTGTTTACTTTTATGTTGCTGCAAGTTGAGGCAACTTTATTTTGTTTGTTTATAAGATTAAATTGTGGAATTGAAAAACAGGCGGATAGTCCTAATTACGAATACTTCATGCCAAAATTTTCTAAAATTCCCCTGTATCTAAATCTATTTGACTTATTTGATTTCAATGATTTGAAAGCATGTTATGATTGTTAGTCGTAACACGTATAGGATATGTTTGGGTAAGAACATTGAAATGACTTGTGGGTTGTATTTGTGGTGTGGTTATTCAGGGTATTGTCCATATTACAAATAGGTCATGCCGAATTTTTCGTAGAAATATTATCATAAGTTGCGCGTTCTCGTGTTAAATAATATTCTGAGTTGGTAGTAAGTTTTAAACTATAATATGTGCGACCTGTTATGTGATATATATATATACATATATATCGCGAAAGGGTAGAAATAAGATAATCATTTCAGAAGGATACTAAAGTAGTATATTTTTGCTTATAATAGGATCAGGCATTAAGGGCGTGAGACCAAGAAAAAGAAAAGAAAAAGGGAGAGTTGCATAGGGGTTCAGTAGTTACGGATGGTTCGAGATTAACAGAACCATACGTTGGGGATCAAGACTGAAGTTGGATAAGATTTCGTATCAGATCGCAGTAACTGCATTAGCGACATATCAAAGAGTTAAGAATAGGAAATGGTGACGTCTTGAGAAAGCATCATGAGATATTTGTGTTATTGCGAGTGTGCTAACTGCTAAAACCCAAAGGCAAGTACCCCTGACTTCACTTATCATTCAAGTGACGTTTATTTTGAATCATATTATGCAAGTACCCCTGACTTCACTTATCATTCAAGTGACGTTTATTTCGAATTATATTATGCAAGTATCCCTATCATCACTTATTGTTCAAGTGATATTTATTTTAAATCTTTTGATGCAAGTACTGCTTTCCCTATTCTCAGTTTAGAATTGATAAATGTTTTACATATCGCTAAATTAAATGATTATATTTATGCAAGTACCCTCTGCTATTCTATGTCCCGAATAGTCAAGTGATTTTACTTATCCAATTATCGGATTTATAAATGTTTTGAATTTTGAGAAAAGTGATTTGGTTGCGAATATTCCTACCCAAGAATTGGGGGAATAAAATTATTTCGGGTGTTGGTTATTATGACCCCATTTCAATAAAAGGTTTTAAGATTGGATTATAATTGCGTAAGTGACCGGGACGGACGGTCCAGCGGAGGGCTATTTCTAAGTGCCATATGAAATATTATGACACCATTTTGCCACAGGCTAGTTATGCCTTTTTATTTGAGTACTCGTGTTTTTGGGGTCACGTTTCTATGAATCATGACCTTGTGCTATCACACGGGCTGATCAGCATGTGATAGTACGTCCGTCGGAGGATGATCCTAATCTAAATTATCATATCATTTTTGATATTCATAGAATAAATGATTTATCAACTGATTCTGTTTTGGATTAAAAGTACTGATTCTGTTTTGGATTAAAAGTGAATTGTGGCTTTGATTCAGTTTCTGATTTTGTGGATACTTACGTTGTTGTTAAATATCAAAGGTGGTATTAGTATAGATGATTGATGTTGATTTCAGTATGGGTGTTGTGAGCATCAAAGTTCGTATAGATATCTAATTTGATATGACAACAAAATAAGTATTAATTTCAAGAGTTGAGTTTTGAGTAAAGTTTATGATTCATTCCATGATCATTGTTTCATGTTATTGTGGTTTACGATATTTCCGTAAACACTGTTTTTACGAGTTTTATTCTCGTCAAGATTGAAAGTATTGCTGAAGCATGTCGCTCAAGAATATCAAAATGCTTTTGAATACAATTAAGGAATCAATTCTGGGATTCCTCAACTAAAATTTTATGATTCAGCAACTATGATTTTAAAAATGTTATGCTCTAATACAGATGTCGGTTTTATATCAAACGACCCTATATTTACTATAATGATCTTGCTGAGCATTTCTTCGGCTCATACTTGCCTGTTTTTAAATTTAACCTCCAGTGAGGATTAGCTTGCGCTGTTTAGCTGCGTAATTCGAGGAAGCAAAGAAGAAGCTTTTGGAAGGTGGTTGATCCAGGGTTTGCGAACTAGTGTAAGTTTTATTGTGTAAAGTTGTTTATATTATATTATATTATATTTGTGTATTGTATTTGGGACTAGTATACTTCTTTTCGAAGTTATACTAGCGGGTTAAGTTTTAAGGTTGAGAATTATTGAAAAGAGTGTCAAAAGAAAGTGAAAAATTTATTTGTGGAATTTGGATATCTTGTTTCTAGAACTGTAACCTTAAAAGATCTTAGATTAGTTGGGGTCATTTATATTAAATATCTTCCGCTGGCATTTATTTATTGTTTTAACATGTTATTTTGGATTGAGGTTTCATCGTGACGACCAAATCCCCTGACCCCGGATTTGGGGGCGTTACATTGGACAATTTATGTAATTTGCCCTCTGAAAATGATATTTCAAACTTTTTCCATGTTATTCACTATCAGGGGGTGATTAACTTAACCAAGTTGTCTAAGTCCAATTTGGTTTCTGAATGGGACATTTTCTTCGATACACTTTCTAAAGTATTTGCCAACTGCACTAAATCCAACTTTCACAACATCACTTCCACTCTGCAGTATATTGGTCTTGCGGTTATTTTCAATCAAAGGATCAATTTTGGCAAACTACTTTTACCCATTCTTCTGAGACGTCTCACTACTGCTTTACGTGATCATTCTACAAATCGTAGGGTTTCGTGCTACTACGCTCGTTTTCTCATGCTCATAGCAGAACATCTTCTCTCACCTGAGCATAAAGCTCTTTTTTCTAACTCTTCAGTAACTGAACCCCCTCCAGTAAGCAAAAAGATTTACACACGCCAAGACACAACCTTCAAATTCATGCAAGTTCCAGTACTTGTATCTGCTTTCATGGCCACTTACATTCCTTTACCTATCCTCAATATTCACGGTCATGAACAGCAACCTCAACCTCCAGTGGTTCAAACCACCCAGGCTCAAACGCAGATGCTCTTCCTCTGCAGGTAATAATTCCTCAAACTCAAACTATTCCTCCTTCTGTTGAAAGACCCCCAGTGGTTGATAGGACTGACCATGAAGTTGTAGAACCACAGCTTCAATCCCAGGTCATAAAGCCAAACACAGAGTCACAACTTATCTCAACCTCTCCCCCACTGTCTAAAATGTTGCCTAGAAGGTTAGTAGGAAGTAGTATGTTGGTGGATGTGAATGAACCCTCAGCTCTGCCTCCTCCCAAAAAAAGAAGAACATTTACTGAGGCATCTAAAAGCCCATCCTTGTCCTCCCAACAGGATATGGACTTTGATATGGCCAGTGAACAGTTACTAGAGACATTCTATCAACAGGATGAATCTATTGAAATTCGCCATAGGGTCATGGCATCCTGTACTGAGTCAAGCACACTTCCATTACTCACAATGGAAGCATACAGACCAATAGATGATACTCAGGACACGGAGCGAGGAGTGCACATTGAGTCGGTTACAGTGCCTGCCATAGTTACGGCAGAAGAGCAGTCACATGCTTCTGAGGGAAAATCTGACTCTCAGCCACCTTTAATAGAGTCATTTTCTCCCCTCCCAGATCCAACACCTCTGGCTCCCTCACGGGATTCTCCACTCGCAGATTTATCTGGAGAAAGTGGAGGGAAACTCGGTCAATCTATCCCTGAAGCAATTCAGACATCTATTTCACATGAAAAGATAGGTTTGACTGAGGATCGGGACTCGCGAATTCCCATTGCACCACCACTGACCTCTCTTGAAGAGGCTAGAGTGATTTCAAATGCAGGTACAGAAGATCAGCATCAGGAAGACTCCTCACGAGCAATAATATTGAGAGATACACAAGCACGTGAGTTGAGTGAATCAAACAGGAGAGATATTCAGGTGAGCGCACACACAGACACAAACACTGAAAATCTGTTAGCTCAAATTGCTGAACTGAAAGAACAACTTGCAAAAAGTCAGGCTGAGGCTCAATCATTCAAAGCAGAAGTGGTTGAACGGTCTTCTTCCACCTCTGTCAATAATCAGCTGGCTCTCATCAGGACTGAAATATCAGATTTGAAGACCTCTGTTGTACCAAAGCTTAACTAAATCCAGGCATCTTCAACTTTATCAGCTGAAGACATTTCAAACTTCTGCTCTCTCCATACAAGAATGATTTCTCTTGAAGACTTGGTTGAAATGAATCATTCACTGGATTCCTCCAGATTTCTGAAGATAGAGACGGGCATGGAACATCTCAATGAAGGGATGAAGCACTTGTACTTCATGATCAAAAATTCTCGCTGCCCTAATGAAGAATAAAGGACTTTCTTTGAAGGGCCGTCTGGTGGAGGCTCAGGCTCTGGAGGTGATGGAGGTCATGGAGGATCTAAGGGAAAGTCTTTAGAGGATTCCTCAACTAAGGGGGAGAAGAAAGGGAGAAGTGGAAAGGGAAAAGAAAAAGATTCTTCTGCTGGAGGCACCGAGAAGGCTGATGATGTCTACTATAGTGGAGAACAGGATGACTTTGATATTTTTGATATTCCCACTAAACCAGTCTTGTAAGATAAAGATGGTGTCTTTGAAGCTGAGGAGGAAAGTGATTTTGGAGAATGGGAAGAGGAAGCTCAAGTGGATCCTGTTTTTGAAAAAGAGTTTCAGCAGCAGTCAGAGTTGAAAAGAAAAGAAGCTGAACTCAAAAAGGTATCCCAGATCATTGATATGAGGAAAAATATTGAACGAACAGAAACTCTTGAAAAGCAACATCTTCATGACATTAAAGCTAAAGAAAGGAGAAGAGATGTCAGACTGAAGATTGGTGAAAAATGGGATGAAGCTAGGAGAGTACTTGATATGCCTCAGCTGAGCACAAACAATGATAGGCAGTTTCTACATCTTCTGGACAAGCTGGAGATCTCTAATCCAAACAATGACATGTACATGAATGCTATAAAGACTGAAGTCTCAAGGATCACAGCTGCCTTTGACAGATCTCTAAATGAAATGAGCATATTTGTATATTGTCAGAGCGAAGGATCTTTCAAGGTATCACTTCATCTGTTTGAGAATCGTTCTTTATCAGAGATTTGGGTTCTTCTCAACAAAGTCAAAAGAAGCTCAGAATTGAATGAAGTTCTTCGAGAAAGGCTCAAAGAGTTTGACAGCAAGGCTAGTCCTCAAGTGGTCAACAATCCTCATCAGGTAAGATTCTTTAAGTCTGATTGTCTTCAAATCTGCCAGCTTGATTCACAATCTCTTAAAGACTACTCAGCTAAGCATCTTGTCTGGATGGAACATCACTTAAGAACTGTTGGATATTCATCCATGTTGAAAACTCAAGCAGCTGATCTGATTCAAGCTTATTGTGAAAAGAATATTAAAAGGTACAATCAATTCAAGAATAAGCTAAAGTCAGTTGGAGTTCAACCAGTCAGACCAGCCAGCTTCACTTCTGAAAAGGATCGTGTCTTTGACAAGGAATTGCTTCAAGATTTGGAAGAAGGTGAATTCGGAAGAGAAGACAACTGAATTCAATTAGCTCAAAACTTAATGTAATATGATTAGGGCTTTATGAATCAAGATAGACTAATGTAGTTATATGTTCAGACTAGAGGAACATCTATCTTGTATTCACTTGTAAATTTCTTTTGGAATCTGGAAAATGTTAAATATAATCCAGAACTTTTCTGCTATTTACTTTGCATTACTGTTTATATCTTTTTCTTATTTGTTAGTTGAGTTATCCTCTAGGTATTTATTGTTATTGTCTAACAAACAAATAGGGGGAGATTGAAAGGCATATGTCATAGCCTATTTGTTTATTCGAGAATTTAACTCAACTCAAATAAGGATGTAACAGGTAAATAGTGGTTCTATCATCAGAGAGATCTCTCAAAGTAACATATGTCAAAGGATTAAGTAACATTGTTCGTCTACAGACTTGAGAACTTAATTCACTAGAAGAAGCTCAAGAAATTGATCAAGCCTCAGTGATATAAATCAAGATTGTGGATTTAATCAAGTGACAGAGATCTCGTCAGGGTATCAATTAATTACAAGGATTTAGTCTGAAGAAAATCAAAAGTATCAAAGTCAAGGCATGAAGAAACGTCACGGAAGTTAGTCACTCATGAACCAGACAATACATCGAGTGTCAACATTGAAGTGGTGGAATTAATTCATAATTGACAGAGATTTTCAGAAGATTTTCAGAAGAATGACTGCTGCTCAAGATTAGTATTAATTCTCTATTAATTAATTAAGTCATATAATTTAATTAAGAGAATAAATTAAATCTGCAAAGATTAATTTATTGATTAATTGAATTAATTGATTAATTAATTCAGAATTATTATTTGATTAAAATCTGTTTTAATCCAGCAAGACTATCTTTTGTATTAGCAAGACAATCGGTATGACAATCAATAGTCATACCGAAAGTCATGCTAGTTCATTTAGATTGTCTTGCCGAAAGTTCTATCAGTTCAATGGATAGTCCTACCGAAAGTCCTACCAGCTAAAAGGATTGTCATGCTAAGCAGAAAGGATTGTCTTGTCAGTTAAATCAAGGATTAATTTAATATAAAAGAACTGAATCTGATTTTAAAGAGATGTAGTGCATAGAATATCAAACACAGAAGAACACATAACAAAAGAAAACTGCAGAGAACTTATTGCAAATTCTCAGATCATTTATTTCTAGTATTTATTGTTAAATCTAATCCACTAGAAATCCTTTTCTTGTTCTTGTGTAACTATCTAGCGGATCAAAATCCCTAGAACTTAATCTCAAATTGCATTTAGCATTTGATCCTTTTTATTACAAAAATAGAAAAAGTTCATGTCGAATTTATTCTAGATTTGGAATAATTTATTTGAGATTAATCCCTTGTAAACGATACCGTTGTTGTAACACCTTTCAAGTTTAATAATAGTTTTATTTAACTTGAATTTTGTTTCACTTTTTTATTCCGCATTTTATTCGTTTAAACGGTATTGTTTGTATTCAACCCCTCTTCTACAAACATATTGAGACCTAACAATACCGTATAGCAGGTGCCAAGCACGAGATTATCCACTTGCGACGGATGTCTTATAAACTCCCAAGTTATACAGATATTATAAATAACTTAAAACAAATCCTCAAAAATTACACACCCAATTATTTTACATATCCAAAATTACTTATAAATATATCAAAATAACCTCAAAACACTATAGCCCAACATCACGAAAATAAACAACATATCAAACAACTAATTATTGATAAACTCAAATCTGATTAGTTCCAAACAATGTCAAATTACTGCATAAAGATAAATTCAAATGAAAAAGTACAAAACATGAAAATCATAGAAAATTACGAAACTTTTCCAGAATGGTAAGCCTCGTTAAAAACAAAAAGGCAGCGAATTCAGAAAACAAAGATTCATGGACTGAAGAACAGAATCAGCCCTTGATTACAACAGTAATTTGATATTTAAGATATCGAAATCACAAAATTTAGCAACAGAAATACAAAAGCAAAATGAAGAGATCGAACTGATCTTTCCATAATGGTATTGCTCATAATATTTGAACCAATTTTCAATTTAATATGAATTTACAAAGTTAGGTCACACAAACATAAATTTAACCAACAGATTTTGACCTATTTACGAGCAGAATTTAGAAAAATACAAATAACAAAAGTTGTAAATAATCGAAATATCTTTTCAAGGAGTCCAAAATTACAGCATTCGGGTAAATAACAAAGCAGATACAAATTTTACAAGAAATCAGAATTGCTTGAAATCATGCATACGAATTTTGAATAATAATCTATACTTATAATATAATAACCGGAATGGGATATATTTTGGTTCAACGATTATCCCCTATTTTGGTTATTAAAAGTAAAAAAAAATAGTATAATACACATGTTAAACTACTAAATTACTAGATATAGTCTACTTATCTCGCTAAACTACGATCAAAACTTATATTTTGGCTCAACGATTATCCCTTATTTTAGTTACTAAAAATAATAATAAATGATGTTATACACATGCTAAACTACTAAATTACTAGATATAGTTTTTTAATCACGCTAAATGACGATCAAAACTTATTTAACTAAACTACGACAACAACTCCTTCCTAATTCTTTTATTATTTTAATTATAAATATATAATTATTATATATTTATTTAAATATATTGAAATTAATATATGATTGGATAGATAAAGTTTAAAATTTATTTAAATATTAACATAATCTGTGTATCGCACGGGATTTAAAATAGTACGAATAGGAAGTGGAAGAGAAAGACTCGAAAGTTTAACCAAAAAATTCAGAAACCCCAATAACAAGAACCCGAATCCCTTAAACTCCAAATTCGCAATCTCTTAACAGACTTTGTTGATTATCTCTTTCTCATTTTCTTCTCTCTTTTCTTTTTTCTATCTCTTTCACTCTCTCATCCTCTCCATCTCTTTCTCTCTTCTCCCACCTCTTTTCATAAAAGTAACGTAAACCATTTTTTTAAAACCATAACTCTTTTTTTACTTTCTCTTATTATAAACCCTCACTCTTTTTTTATTAAATTAATCCTCTTAAAACAATATCCTAATCACAAAAAAGAAATAAATTTACACACATTTACTTTAATTATAAGTCACCAATATTATTGAATAATAAATATCAATTAATCAAATAATAAGAAATTATAAAAAAATTGGAATGTTACATTTGATCGTCAAATAAAATTTAATCATCAAACTAAAAAATTCATTTCTTAATTGTGGGTGTTGTTTACTTTTCTTTTGGCCCCGGTGAACAAGTAATAAATTGACCAAACAACTAACAATATAGCCTCAATAGAGCGAACAAACTAATATGTCCCAGATTTTATGATTTTTTTAAAAAAAAACTAAATATTTGTTATTTATTAAAAATAAGGCGCTTTCATATCAAAAAATACAAAATTACTAAATTTATTATATATATATTTAAATCTTATAAGGTACATCCCACTAGGAGATCTCTTGCTTTGCATCAGGACCGGTTCTGCGTTTTGATATGTTCTATACCATTTTAAAAAAAATTTGCTTCCCCGCCCCATTTGCCAGAAACAATTTTAAAAGAACAATCTTACGTCTTTGAATACGAGACTTTTTCTAAGCAAGCCAAAAATATTTTAAAAGACTTTTTCTCCTCCCGAAATATTTTTCAAACACAAAGGTGGTTGTGGGGATTGTTTGATGTAACTAAACTCATTAATTGGAGACGAAAGTCACATAAATGCGTACTGATACCAAAATTGAGATATTACTGAACCATGCAAAACAACATGACAGAGCTTCTGGTTTTTTCATATTGTCAAAAAGGTGAATAATGATTTTTTTGACAACAAAAATATTGTTATTTATAATGGAAAAAAACAAAACAATAGGGTCAAATGTTGTAAAAATAAACTAAAAAGATACTAAACTCTCATTACATGATTATTACAAAAAATTAAAAGATGTTAACTCACAACTTAATAATAATTTTTCTCGCATTTTTTGAATCAACTTTTCTCGTATTTTTGTTAGCGATATCTTTAATTAAGTCTTTGAAACAAGAATTTGTTAGCATTTCTTTTTAAATAGATGACATAACAAACACATTCAACCACTCGTGTGAAATATTAGAATAGAGATACGACCTAATTAATTCAAATTTTTAAGTTTCATTTTTTTTTCATTGTCCCTCGATGATAAATGTCTTATCCGATGGTCGGTGTTTCTTGCACTCACGACCGACCTTGACTTATACTTTTCACGTCAAAATGGGGGGTTCATGCTTTATTTTCTAATGATGATATTTTCAATTAAAAGAAAAACTCTACCGAAACTTATAAGAAATGTATAATTTCATTACGAGCCTTTTTCTATCGTTTCCAATTAAAAAAATTACAGAAACTTATAAGAAATGTATAATTTTAAACAATTACGAGTCTTTTTCTATCAATTCATCCTTAGAAAAAGTTCAATTTTCTTGCAGTAATGTTATATTATACGCCAAGGCAAATGTTATAGTCTAAGATTCACAATTTTCCTGGTGTTAGGACTTTGCAAGTTCGATAATTTTGTTATGAAAACGTGATGATCAAGATTGACATTTTTGTTCCCAGCTCTGGGGTTTAGGTGTTTACTTTAGGGTTCTCAGAAGATCATACAAGGTCTCCTACGATCTCAACATTGTACTCTTGTGATGCAGTTGTGGTTCTTATAATTTGCCTGTCCACTGAAGATTCAGTAAAAATTCTTCTTTTATTTTTAGAAAAAACAATATGAAGCATTTACAATACACTGGTTACTGGTATATTCTACTAAGAAAATTTTAGTCTGATTTAAGTCGTACACCGGGAACTAATGAATCAATCAACTTCATAAATTTTTAGTCTGGATTGATTACAACGCCGATTAAACATTCAAGCTGTATCTGTGAATCACAAATAAGAGAGACGAGAATTAACAGGAAAATAAGAAACTGGAATGGGAGCTTTACTTGCACATGATTTGCTTTTTAACTTGTCCATTGAAGAAGGCTCATCTTTGGCGTTTTGTTTATCGTTTACTCGTGAAGACGATGAGGGATGGAAGCAACTTAATATGCCTGAGAAAAATCCCATTTTATGTGATGATAGTAGTAATATATGAAGGCGAGGTTGAGGGATGGTTTTTGAGAAACTACTGATAAGAGGCAAAATGAAGGAACTAAACAGTTGCTACTTGAATGTTTGGTTGTGTTGGATTGTTTTGCGATTTTGTTTTGGGGTTCATTCTGCTTTTATAGGCATTCCGCACCTTCATGGAAGTTTCTTAGATTTTAATAATCAAGTGTTTAACCCCCTAAATTCATAACTGAACATCCCCATCAAACTGTTGCTTTGTCAAGGAAAAAAAATGGAGTACTAAGTAGTATTTATTTGTGTTGGGCGTAGGGAGCAAGTAAAGTGAACCAACTTAAATTAGTCATAGAATTCAAAATATTAAAGTATAGACTCCTGCTACCAGTAATTGAAGCATTGTTGAGATTAGTGAATGTGGCTGCCAACCAAATTCTTATTTTATATTCTTTCCCATTTATTTTTATATATTTTTCTTTTTTAATCTCTCATTCAATTATATATTTTTCAAAATTTATCAAAAGAGATAAAGTTTTATAATATAAAATATAATTATACCCATTTACAACTATTATTTTCTTCCGCTACACCCATTTTATATATTTAAATATTTCTCAGTGTCACCATTTACCTACTTTTTTCACAAAATTATTCTTTTTTTTTAATCTCTGTGCTCAAATTAAATGTATATAATTTTAACGGAGAGAGTATCATTTTTAATTTGAGCTCAATCTTTTGGTCATGGTTTCCCAGCAAAAGCATTCCATAGTACTACTGGGATACTGGGAAAGATTGAAAATCAAAAGCCAAAGAAGACTTAAGATATCATCCGAAATTCAGAATGGTAAAATGGTTACATGAAATTTCACGGTTCGTTCCTAATCTCCACAATTGGTTTACGAATAGCATAGTGTGTTCTTGCATCCACAGGATTCTTGTCAAATATCAACGATAATTCACAGTTATCGACCTTAGCATATTAGAATGTTAAATTGCCATCTAACATTTATTTTTGGGTTCGAAATTGAATGATAATTTTAAAATCGAAAGAACCATATATGATAAGAAACCATACACATTTTAAAACAAGATGGCAATTCAAAACATAACTTCTTCAACCAAATTTATGTTCCACTGATTCAAACAGAGCAACTGAATTGATCCATGGATACCCTCTATATAGTACAATAAAATCCAACAGGATAAAGCACAACTACGCAGAGAATTTAACTGCTCCCTGCGATAATTTATCATCAACACTACAACCTGAGCAAGAGTTGAGAAATATATTCCTAGTTTCTGCATGTTTTAGCTCTATGATAGTCTTTCTGCTCTTAATTTGATTCCCTTTTCTGAGTAGCTATTTGTCTGTACAAGGATATGCTGTGCTACTCTATGCTTCCAGCTGCATTATACAAATGTGTGATTACTGTCAAACGTATTACAAAGTTAACATAACAAAACATAAAACTACATAGAGTGATTGAACTTATTGTTACCTGAGATACCCAAACATGTGAAGCACATTAGTTTAAAGACCAATCCTTTGCAAGTTTAGGCATAAGCTTTAACGTAATTTCACCATACGGCTCTTCTTGTTGTAAATCAACCAGTCCACAGTTCTTCAAAACCTAGAAGAAATGTACACATCAGCATCAATCGGTATTGCTCTTCCTTTATAAGTAGTAACTTGTATAGCTAGCATGGTAATTTTGCTTGCTTATTTCAAAATGGGTTTTACAACTTTGAACAGGTACAGATTGGTGGCGGTTGACAAGTATATGGACTTACCAGTGTCTCAAAGACCATTCGAGCAGATACTTTTCTTCTTTTCCCTTCCAAGATTTTGTTCAAACTAAGATCTTCAGATTGTCTTCCAGATATAGGTGTGACTGATAATCTACTTTTTAAGAATTTAGCCACAGCTCTGAACATATTAATCCATAAATACAGACATTAGAGTTCAGGATTTGGAAAAACAATATGGTTTGAGAAATGAACAGAACAATTAAGACATTTTCTTCGCATACTACCTCGATCTCACAGACAACATGTCAACTTCCGATGCTCCTGATTGATTTCTTGTGAAGTCTGGGGTTCCTCCCTGTGATCCTATTTAAGCACATGTAAGTAATCATTAGGCATCATACATGTATCAATAAATTCTTATGCAACTAAAGAGCTCTTGCTCTTGCTCTTGCTCTTGCTCTAAGCTAAATTGCGCTTGTCAAAGGAAAAATGGGTGTGTAAGTACTGACACACATTCTTAGTATTTTTTTTTATTAACATATTAGTCAACCTACCAGCCGGGGTGTTCTCATCCTCTGCCAAAAAGGACAGCTCCTGTGTAGAAAGTGTAGCTTATTAGATATAGCTTAAACTAGGGTGACAGTAATTAAGAAAAGAAAACAAAAAATGTAACTACTGTATTATAACATCGTAATTTAAATACCCCATCTCCAGAATTCATCATCTCAGGAATATCAGAAAGACAAGTGTTCTCGAACCCTCTTTGTTCATCCAACATTGTAAGTGGTGTTCCCATGTCAGACCCAAGACATCCAGTAGAGGCCCCCCGCTCTGATATGGTCCCCATGGTTGTTTCCATAGGGTTAGTCCATGCACTGCTTTCAGGGTCAAATGCAGGAGTGTAATCATCTCTTGTAGTTGGAGAAGGCATTGATTTGGCAGGAGAAGGCATTGATTTGGCAGGAGAAGGCATTGATTTGGAAGGAGAAGGCACAATCCTATTTGGTGAGTTTATAAGATCATGCAAAACATTGCTTTCAGTGGGTATTTCATTGTTTCGAAGGCGTTCAATTTCCTCAGGAGAATCATGCACAGTGCGTGAAGATTGTGCAACAGCAGGAGGGTTTTCCTCTACTAAAGCCAGATAAGGTTTTGATGAAACAAAGTCTTTATTAAGAGTATCACGCAGATCATTGCAAAACCCTGATCAGTTCATACAATTATTTTACAATAAGCTTAAAGACAAATTAGCAGAAGTAACAAATAAATTGCACATGCACTCACCAGTCAGTATTGGTCCAGAAAACATTCCGTCGATTTTTAACCTATAACCTTGCTTCCTTGTCCGCACAATATCCTTACAGTCTTTCAGTCTCCGTTTCATAACCCTGAAACATCCATGCTATGTGATTTAATAATATAACAGGGATAAAGAATCATGGGAGAAAATGAGAGTAAAATGAAAAATTATATTATTCAATTTTTTTGCCAAGTGCAGATTAGAACTTGCCTATTACTCAAAACTGTTTCTTCATCGAAATACAGTCTTCTTCTTTTTGGTCTTCTCTTAGGCTGTTCAGCAGGTGGAGTTGATCGAAGTGCTAATTCAGGTGTTACATGCTCACCGCCTGAAAAAGGGTCAAGTTTGAAATAAAACTATATAAAAACAAGATGACCAATATTAAACGCACAAAAACAGGACAACTTTGAACCTACCAATAACATTGTCAGAACCAATATTTTCAGGTTCTTGTTCTAATGCTGCAGATAATGGCTCTTCGCGTGGTTGGGTTGGAAGAGAACCATCACCAGAATTAAGTTCCATGTTCAGGGTATGATGTTCCATGTTGGGAGTATGATTATCCTTTTCATTCATAATCTCATCCATCACATCAATGTCTGGTTCCAATTTGTCATCCCTTGGGTCTATCCAAGATGGAATATCTTCGGGGTGATAATCAGGAACAGCATCACGCCTAACTTCAATCTGCGGATCAGCATCACGCATAACTTCAATTTCCGGCATACTTGTAGTACTTCTGTCCTCAAGTGTTACCTGATTGCTTGGGCCAGGATCTTGTCCACCAACAGTTGTATCCACAGGGGTACGAAGATGAGAACTGTAACAGCAAATGAAAAGATTATCTTACAGTTCTAGCTGCTTAGTAAACAAGTGAAAAAATGGGGTAAGATTAGGATGAAAGCGTACTCTTCACGCATTTGCTGGTATCCCGTTTCAAAAGGAGAATTTGAAACAACATCCTGATGCATTAAGAAGAGTGTGAGTAAAATTTATTTTAAATATTTCAGAACTCAGATACAAAGTTAAAGTTGACATAGTTACCTCATTGAAAGAGACAACTATATAAGGATCTTGTCCAATCGGGATTTGATCTGCAAAATTGTAATGTAATTATCTTAAGCCAAAACATTGCATATCAACAGATTCAAAGACACAAGGCAACAATAAATTGTTGAGAATTCATGAAACATTTTAATTAATCACCTTCTATTGTTATATCTTCACGGCTCCTTAAATGATTGTCATGAAACCTGAAATCATTGAACAATTTAATTAGTATCTACTTATGGATATATACACAAACGATATGAGTAACCAAACTACCTCTGGCTGTCAAAGTTGTCATCTACATCCATGACATCTAATTGCATGTTGTCCGGCAAAGTGATGGATTCTAGTGTTGCATGAGTCGCATTTTCAGGTAAATTAACATTTGTCAAGGTATAGGCCTTTTTCACCCCAAATAGTAGCACCTTGCAGTCTTGGCAAAAATAATCAACTTGCTTCGAGTAAATGCGAACAACACCAAGCAAAAGATGCCCTGACATTCTCAGAGCTATAGGGAGTTCTGGATACATGATGCGCTCTACACAAAAAAAACAGAACCAAAAATTTGAACCTTTTTGTTAATGCAAATTGATGGTACATATATAATGCATTACTTTGCTGGAGCATAAATAATAATGCCATATTATGTTTGCATGAAAGAATATTACTCACTTCATGAAATTACACAAGATGAAGTACACAGATGCACACATACAAACACAGACGCACACATACAAACACAGACACACACATACAAACACACACACACACACACATATACAGCCTAAAATATAGGCATTAACAGCATTAACATTCAAGGAGATACAATAATCCAAAGAGATACAACAAGAATGAAGAGAGAAAAAGTCATATGTTTTGTTCTCCAATGGTTTCAAATATGATTAAGTGAGTGTATATTGTAAATGTATCCCTTATAAACTTGTTTATAGTCATTCAATTGAAAGTAATGTATAATGTGTAACTCATATACATAGAAATACATATAACTAATATACATGTTTAACATTAAAAACATATAGAAATTGATAAAGGCCGGATCTTTAAGAAAGTGTCATTCATCAGTCAATAAACTCATCACCGAAATTCAAGCAATAAAAAAACTGGATTCTTTCAACAGAATTAAACCCTTAAAATCAATCTTAACAACATTATATAACTGTAAAATTTATATAATTCCAAACTCATAAAGATCAAATCTTTAGACAAGTCAATATTCATCTCTCAGTAAACACATCATCAAATCAAAATTAAATTAAGAAACAGGCTATCAACCAAAACAAACCCCTCCCCATGTAATTCACTAAAAATACATCAAATTCAAACAAATCAAGTGAGTTCTTGAATCAGAATCATACCCTAAATATTCAATCTTGACAACAATAAATAAATTTATTTTATGCACATCCCAAAACAGTTAAAGATCAAAACTTTAAACAAATCCCAGTAATCTTTCAATAAACCCATCACTAAAATCAAATCAAGAACCAATCTTTTCACAAAACCCCGTCTGGGTAATCAATAAAATCAAAAACCCATCAAGAAACTGAAAAGAAATTACATAAAAAATCAAGAAAATTAAAAATCTTGAAGAAAAAAACTCACCAACAGTCCTGGGGATGTTAGTAGCAGTAATGTGAGACTTCTTGAGTCTGTTTTGAAGATGAGCAGCACACCAAACAGTCCCTAAAGGCCCTTTTCTTGCCAAGAAAGAGTTTGAATAAAACATCTTGAAATTCTTGTTTTATGATTTAATTAAATTAATGGGGTTTTGTAAATTTGGGGGAGGAGAGAATTTGTGGGGTGGTTAAATTGGAGAAGAAAAGAGAGGTACAGAGATAGATACAGGGGGAGTGGCTAAAATATATGTGTGTATCTTCGTTTTTTACTCATTTGAGATGAATTGGGGTTTTCATAGAGGCGGGAATTTATAAATGGGCGCCAATTTGATGAAGCGTACTTGATACTTTTCGGAAGGAAGGGGGGGAAGGGCCGGCTCTATCTGTGATTTGGGCTTTTTTGGAGTTTGGTGACTTTATTCACTTTCTGGCCCAACAACCTAACAAAATTCTGATTCTGATCTTTTAGGGACGTTTGCAACCGGAGTTGGCATGGGGGCGGAACAAGGAATTGGAGGGATACGGGTTGAGATATATTTGATTTAGTACCGAAATGAATATATTTTATTTAAATATTTTGTAAGATATTAAATTTAAATAGTCCAAGAATTAATAATTTAATTAATAACTAAATATACTTTTGACTCCTTGGTTATTTTTGTATTAAATATTTACAATTTATTGCTTAAATAGAGATAAAATAATAAAAATAAATTTGTTTCCCTATACCCCTCCCTCGTACCCCCTCTCTCTTACTTATGAAAAACCAAGATTTGAGAAATTAATTTAGTAAAATAAAATTTTGAACCATTATTGGCTGAAATGAACGAAATTTATACCTGATTTTAGGATATCTCGAATCAAATGATCCCATTTTTTTTGCGGCTAGGAAGCCGAAAAATAAATAGGAGTGATAGTAGGAATTTCCAGGAAAAAATCCAATTTTGTTAGTATTCCTTTGGCATATAAGAGCATCTCCAACCATAATAGTTAAAATGGTTAGCCAAATCATGATTATTTAAAATTTTATTGCACCTGTAAGGTCATGCACTCCAGTGCTATTAGCTATAATCATTAGCAATATTCAAAAATATTATTTTATTCCTATTTTTCATATTTATATGTATATATATAAACTTTAAATAATAGAATAAATTTAGTTAATACTTAATTCAATACATGAAAACATTATATAATTGTAATTTAATAATTATTAAAACTGAAAATATAATAACATATAAATATAACAAAAATATATTTAATAAAAAGTTACTAATATATATTGTATTATATATTGTTATGCCCGTTTTTGGTCAAGACCCCTAAACAGGTCCCCATAAGTGTATTGAAGAGCTGAAGATCCATAAGATTTGAGCCAACACATGCGGGCTGAGCTCGTGGTGTGTGAGCCGGGCTCATGTGACCACATGCAAGCTGGGCTCATGACATGAGAGCTGGGCTCACACATGCGAGCTGGGCTCACACATGCGAGCTGGGCTCAAGTGATGACATGGGAGTTAGGCTCACACATGCGAGCTGGGCTCACACATGCGAGATGGGCTCACACATGTCAGGTGGGCTCATATTTATCATTTGGGCTCTCAAATGCGAGCTGGGCTCGGTTGTGCCCACTCGAAGTGGGCTCAGGTGCCTTCACGCGAGTTGGGCTCAGATGACTTCACGCGAGATTGGTTCAGGTGATAGTATTCGAGTTGGGCTCGGTTGTGCCCACGCGAGGTGGGCTTAGGTGCCCACACGCGGACTGGGCTCAGGTGCCCACACGCGGGCTGGGCTCAGGTGCCCACACGCGGGCTGGGCTCAGGTGCCCACATCTTATAAAAACAGAGGTAACATAGTATTTATTAATTAAAAAGGAAGGCGGTGCGGGCCGAGGTGACCAGGTCAGCTCGCATCAAAGGACTTTGTGTGCAATATGGAAAGTGACTCATAGATGACTGAGTTGCTCGTAGATTTCGGGGCCGACACGGGTTATTCCTACAATTACGGGAAGAAATGCGGAGATGCCGCGAGATTGTAGGAAGCGTGTGGAGCCGGTCGAGATTTACGTGACTGATTGGCTGAAGGCCTGACTTTATCGTGGGCTTGGGCTACACGGGTTGGAGAACCCTAACCCTAGCCTACGTGACTTGTTCCCCAAGAACTACGTGAGGCCTGATCCCTATAAATATGGTACGTAGGCACTTGTATGAGACATGACCCGACACTTGATAGAGAATAACAAACCCTATTCTTTCTTAAGGAGTCAACATACAAGCTCAGCCACCACTAAACAACCTTCCTCCGCCCTCAAACACTGTCCTTGATCTTTGTTCCGCCCATTCAGCTCCACAACACTGTTATACGAAATTCTCCCTATAACAATTGGCGCTAGAAGGAGGGGATTTTCATCTTAGGGAGAAAGATGACCAAAGAAAGCAAACAAGCGGCAACACCAGGAAGCGGAGGCAAGAAGAAGGACCATAACGAGGTCGAGCACACGCCCCCAGAGAATCAGGCGCCACCTCCACCAATTGCAACCGTGGACGGGCAGGCGGTCATGACGTATCTCGAAGGGATGGCCGATCAGATGAATCAGATCAACACCCGGATATCAAGGGTAGAGAGAAGCTCGGTCCAGAACGCCAAGCGTAAGGCGCGCCGCCTCAAGGTCTCTCAGCGTAGTTGGAAGGGCAAAGGTCCTCAGAAGAAGCTGATCCACGATTTTGATGACGTGGCAACTGAGACCAAGCAGAAGAAAGAAACATCGCGCGAAAAGGAAGATGTATCCCGAGGCCATGATGAGCGGGGCAGCCAGATCTCTACGAGATCGGGGCAGAAGCCAGCTTTATCTGAGGCAAGGTCGATTAGCGTGCTAGATCGGGTGGGTAAAAAACTAAGTGAGCATGACCTCAGGCTCAAATTAGAAAATTACAAGAAGGAGAGAAAGGAGAAAGAGCCCGGGGATCAGAGAGGCTCGAAAAGAGAGCGGACCGCGACCCCTCCGGAAAGACGACAACACACCTCGCCCAGGAGGGAAGAGCGACCTAGGCGCAGAGACAATCGTGAAGATGAGTCGCAAACACGAGCCGGAAGAGGGGGACGCCGCGAGCGACCTCAGGGCTCACACCATTCGAGTAACGCGGGAGGTGATAGAGAAGGAGAAGTTGTCAGAGTAAGAGGCCTAAGAAGGATCTTGGATGATATGGAGCGAGAGAAGAGGGGGCCCTCGGCCTCAGCTGCCTCTTCCCCGTTTACGGCCAGATCAGGAGCACACCTCCTTTATTACTGATCGGGGCCTCTACTGTTACATCGGGATGCCCTTCGGGCTCCTTAATGCGGGGGCAACCTATCAGAGGCTGGTGAATAAGATCTTCAAACACCAGTTAGGGAAGGATATGGAGGCCTATGTAGATGACATGCTCGTGAAATCAAAAGAAGCAAGAGATCATATCCGCCACCTAGCAGGAATGTTCCAGATCCTAAGGGAGTACATGATGAAGCTCAACCCCCAGAAATGTGTGTTCGGGGTCGAATCAGGGAAGTTTTTGGGGTTTATTGTCAACCATAGGGGCATTGAGGCCAACCCCGCCAAGATACGAGCCCTACTCGAGATGAGATCCCCTCGACGGGTGAAGGATGTTCAAAGCTTAACAGGGCGAGTGGATGCCTTGAACCGCTTCGTCTCAAAGTCCTCCGATAAATGCCAGGAGTTCTTCAAAGCAATTAAAGGAGTGGGAAGGAATTTTGAGTGGACAGAAGAATGTGAGGATGCCTTTCAGAATATAAAGAAGCATCTCTGCAGCCCTCCAATGTTGTCCAACCCAAAGGCAGGAGAAACTCTGATCCTATACTTGGCTGTCTCCGACTTTGCAATAAGTGCGGTATTAGTCCGAGAAGAGGATGGTATCCATCTCCCGGTATATTATGTGAGTAAAAGGCTAGCCGACCTCGAGACTCGGTACACAAACCTCGAAAAGCTAGCATATGCTCTGATCCTAGCCTCCCGAAAGCTCAGGCCTTATTTTCAGGCCACAAGATAGAGGTACGAACCTCCTACCCCCTCAGACAAGTGATGCACAAACCAGAGTCTTCTGGTCGGATGCTGAAGTGGACGGTTGAGCTCGGCCAATTCAAGGTGGATTATAAGCCAAGGACCGCAATCAAAGGCCAAGCCCTGGCCGATTTTGTGCTAGAATTTCCTCCACATCAAGAGGTGGAGCCGGGAGCCCTTGTTGTCACACCTAGCACAGAAGAAGTTGGGCTGGAAAGCCAAAACAGTGCCCCATGGTGGAGCCTATTTGTGGATGGAGCCTCTAATGGTGATGGAGCAGGGCTGGAATTGAGCTAATCAGCCCAGAGGCGCGCAAGATCAGACGTGCGACCCATATGGCCTTTCATGCAACCAACAACGATGCTGAGTATGAGGCCCTGATCAACGGTCTCAAGCTAGCCTTGAAGATGAAGGTGGAGAATTTGAACGTGTTTAGTGACTCCATGATTATAGTCTATCAGATAAACGGGGGGTATCAAGCTAAGGGGCCGAGAACAGAACTTTACCTGAAGTGCGCGCAGAGGATAATCGCAAGGTTCAACGAGGTGAGGTTGGAACTAATCCTGCGCAGGCAAAATGAAGGCACGGACGAGCTAGCTAAACTCGGCTCGCGCCGTGAGGCCACCCTGCTAGGGGTCGTGCCCCTTGATATACAGAGGCAGCCTAGTGTGCCCGAGCACGAGGTGGGCAGCCTCAGTAATGACCTCGACCCTACGTGGATGGTACCTATCTTAGCCTACATAAAAGATGGTTCCCTCCCGGATGAAAAGAATGAGGCAAGAAGGATAAAATACAAAGCGGCCCGCTATGTGATATACGATGGGGTCTTATATAGAAGAGGGTTCAGCACGCCCCTCCTGAAGTGCATAGATGGGAATGAGTGCAAGTATATCTTAAGGGAGGTACACGAGGGAATTTGTGGCAATCACTCGGGGGTAGCTCCCTAGCTCAGAAAATCCTCCGTCAAGGCTACTACTGGCCAACGCTGAAAAAAGACGCATTTGAGTTCTCCCGGGCTTGTGATAAGTGTCAGCGATATGCCGATTATTACAACAGCCCCGTGGCCTCTCTCACATCTCTCATGAGCCCTTGGCCCTTCTCTATGTGGGGAATTGATCTGATTGGAGAACTCCCGAAGGCCAAGGGAGGTGTCAAGTATGCGGTTGTTGCGGTGGATTACTTCACTAAGTGGGCAGAGGCCGAGCCTCTAGCCACCATCACGGCAAAAAAGCTCCGAGAGTTTGTATACAGGGCTATTGTGTGCCGCTATGGCATCCCTTACAAGTTGATATCTGACAACGGGAAACAATTCGATAGCAAGGAAATGCGAGAATTTTGTGAGCAGCTAGGGATTCAGAAGAGCTTTAGCGCAGTTTGCCACCCCCAGAGTAACGGATAGACAGAGGCTGTTAACAAGATCATTAAGCACACCCTGAAGGCAAAACTAGAAAAGAAAAAAGGGACATGGCCAGAAGAACTCACCCAGGTCTTACGGTCTTACAACACGACACCCCGAACTACAACTAGGGAGACCCCTTTTTCTCTAGTGTATGGGTGTGAAGCTATGGTGCCCGTTGAAGTGGGGGCATGATCTTTCCGGAGGGACAACTATGACTCAGAGGCAAACGAGGTCAATCATCGGCTCTATTTGGACATGATCGAAGAAACTCGAGAAGATGCTCAGATCAGGATAGCGGCATATCAGCAGAGGACAGCTAGGCATTACAACAGTAAGGTTCGAGCCTGAACTTTCAAGGTGGGAGATTTGGTTCTGCGCCGGGTCATGCCAAACACCAAGGTGGTGGGCCACAGAGTCTTTGGAGCGAATTGAGAAGGCCCTTACAAGATAAAGTCGGTGCTCTGGGAAGGAACCTATCACCTCAATGATATGCAAGACAAGTTGATCCCGAGAGCCTGGAACGCGGAACACCTCCGAAAGTATTATCAGTAATATTATTCTTTTCAGACTTAGTATTATCTTAAAATATTCCTACATCTCGGAGGGTAGTGTCATATAGGTGCCTCCCTGAGACCGCAAGCATGTACTCCTTTCACTTCCCATTATCTATGAATAAACGATTGATCTCTATTTGTGCACTTGATATTTTAACTTTTGTTAATAGATTAAATACCCAGCAGGGGAGCCCATCCTTGGGAACCCATGCGAGGACAGAACGGTTGTTTTATTAACATGTTAAAATCACATATCAGGCCGGGCCCCGGCCCGCTTGACAACAAATATGGGAGACGAGCTGGACCACGGTCCGCTTAGAAAGATATGAGCACAAAGCAAATAAAAGATGAAGCTAAAAAAAGGGATGGGCACGCGATGCGAGCCCATACCCGGCTCGCAGACTCCCAAATGCGACCCAGGAAGCCCAACCCTCCACCAAGCATGGCCAGGGTCGCATTATGCGAGACCGTGTAAAAATGCGTGCAGAACTTGGGAATCAGTAATGACGCGAGCCTGTTCCACTTAGTATTTTCTGTTAAATTTTGCTTGATTGAACAAAAGGTGCGAGCTGATTGACTGGGCTCGCTGTGAAGGTGTAATGCTCGCCATACGTGGCCAGGGTTATGATAACTTTTGGTCAGTAGAGGTACGATAAGTTCACACAAAAGTAAGGAAACTGGCTAGCACAGTAAAGATGAGTACGGGCACACAAGACTTAGAAATTTGATATAAACAAAAGTTAAATAAGTTAGGCCCCGAGGCAGAATACTTTAAATACAAACGCGAGGCAAGAAGGGTGCCCGCTTACCCAGTCAAAAGTCTAGTTCTAATAAAATTGCACTAAGGGTTATCAGCCTCTGCCTCCCCACGATTTTCATCATCAGCGACCCGGGCCTGCTCGGCTGCGAGCCGAGCCTCCTCAGCAATTTGGGCATCCCTTTCCATCTCTAGCTTCAACTTTTCAGCATGCCTCGCTGTGCTCGCACCCAGAGCCGCCCAATTGAAGTCAGGAACCTTCTTCATAAAGACTTTCATAAAATTCCTGGCCCCCAAGTTCCTAACATCAGCGACGGTGGCCTCACGGCCCTCGGTCAGGGCAGAAACTGACCCATCCAGCTCGAGCATCCTCTCCTCGAGGCTATCCTTCTCCTTCTTCCACGCCTCAGTGGCCAGGTCGTGAGCCTCCTTCTGCTCCCTTAAAGCCTTTTCATGGGCAGCATTCAGGTTAAGTATCTTCTGATTATAGCTGTTTACCAGCATAACTTTCTCCTGCCCATGCTCAGCGACCTTACTCTAAAGAGATTTGACTTTAGACTCGAGCTTTGTGTTGGTCTGGCTGAGGACTCGCATCTCTCGAGCCTTAGATAATCGACGATAGTATACTTCGATCGCGGCTTGGGAGAGTGCATCCTGGTTGACCTCGAGAGCAGAGGAAGACCAATCATTTAAATCCTGCTCGCTGATGTGACCTTGAGCGAGCCGGCCGAATGTGGTCGCAACCATGTTGGCAGAAGAAGAGGTGGGAAGAGGAGCATCAGATGGAGCAGCCTTCTTTGGCTCAGACTCGCCAGTTTTCCCTTCTTTGTGACCTCGATGCCTTTTTAGCCGAGGAGAAGGCCCTGAGCCTTTGAAATGCTCAGTAAGGGTCCTTATGCGAGCTGGAGGGGGGACTTGAGAGTGAGCACCTGTGGTCGCTGCAACGGGCTGAACAGGGCCTGAAGCTGCGGCTTGCTCAGCCTCTTCCATGAAAGGGATAGGGGAGATGGCCATTTCTGAAAAAGAAAACAATGAAGTGATAGATTAGTCAAGGGAAAGAAGCAATGCGAGCAGATAAAAAATGCGGAAAATGAGAGTGTAATGTGAAGTGAGATGCATGCAAGAAATATAAAATACGCGAGCATACGAGCTCGCGTATGCGAGCAGACAGGCCCGCACATGCGAGCCCAACGTTCTTACCCTTTCTGGCCCTCTTCTTAGATTTCTTTTTTTGAGGAGTCAGCCTCACTCCTTCTTTCAAAAACCCACACGCGACCAGGTTCGAGGACGTTATGATTTTCGAATATCCCTATCTGCCTTAAGAAGATCTAGGAGGCTGTCCGCATTTATTTTTTCTTGCCCCACAAGGACAGTGCGAGGCGGGGTGGTTGGAGATAAAGAAAAAAAAACATTTCTTGTTAAGGGGAGAAATAATGGTAGAAAAGATGAGAGCGGCCAGGGAAGACTTACATGGATTGTAATAAAAATGAATTTGGACTCGAGGCACCTCGTGGATATAGAAGTAGGGGCTCTTCCACTTCCCTGAGTTGCTCGGCCCGTTGTGGATGAGGTTCTTTTTGTTGAAGCACGACCAGACAGAAAAATAGAAGTACCCGAAGTCATTGGGGGAGTGCTTCAGGTTAAGAAAGTAGCCGAGCTGCCTCGCTGTGAGAGGAGGAAATCCATATTTACTGTACATGATGTACAACGCGAGGGCGGCCCGGTATCCATTCGGGTTGATCTGAAGGGGTGCGAGCTAGTAGTGCTCGCAAACATCTTTGATGAAGGGATGAAGGGGTGAGGAGATTCCTAGCCTTAGTAGGAAGGTGGAAAGGACCATGTGAGGCATCCTGCCTCCATTCTCCGGATGGTTAAATCTGTAGCACCTCATATGAGGCAGGGGCAAGACAACATGGCCCTCGAGCTGGAACTGCTCAATATGCTCGGCCAAATGTTTCTGAGTCAGCGAGGTAGGCAGGTCGCGACAAGCGAGCACCTTAACCTCCTCGTTGACAGTCAAGCTCTCTTCCCCATCAGGAATGATCTGCCTCTTAAAAACAATTTCACCCTCCAGCTCGGGCTGGGCAGGAGGCACATAAGGCTCAGGAGAGGCCGCGGGGATGTAGTTATATTTACAAATCTTGTACTGGCTTGTAACATCTGCCACCTCCTCGCTTTGAGGAGGGTCATAGGACCAGTGCGAGCCGTCCTTTTCACCCTCGAGCCCCAAGATGGGGTATTCAACAGCTATGGGCTCTTTTCCTTTCTTCCTGGTGTCATAGTATGCACTCCCCAGGTCGCTGTCAGTAGATTCTGAGTCAAGATGAATGGGGTCGAGGTTGTTAGCTGCAGCTTGCCTCAGGCGGGCTGCCCTCTCTTCAGCCATTTCTTCTAAAATCTCCTCAGCTCGCTCTTTATCCAAGGGAGCGGGCTCGCGGTTTAGCAAATCTTCTACCCCAAGGAAGGCTGGTATATGAGAGAGGTCCACAGGCCTATCTCTCAAATTATAGATATTCTTCTTCATGGTAAAATCCTCAGGGTTCGGGTCGAGGTGAATATCAAGCGAGCCGGATCCGGCTTCTAGCATCGAGTTCTCAACTCTGGCAATATTCAAAGCCCCTTGAGGGGTGATAGCTGAGCCAGGAGAGATTGGTTGGCTAAGATGACCCAAAAGAGAAGTCAGCTCGCGTTGAAAGTCCTTGGAGCCTCGCTGCTCGGGTGGATATTGGTTTAATGGAGACGAAGTGGCTGAAGAATGAACCGGGCTAACAGAGGTGCGAGCCGGGCTCGAGGAAGAGCGAGACGACCCATAGGAGCGGGCTGAAGACGCACTCGACATCTGTAAAAGATGGTGAAAATTAGTGTGTGGCCCTAAAAAAAGAAAGTAAAAACAAGTATGAGGTCGCACCTAAGTGTCCTCACATCTCACACGGGATCGCACCTAATTATCTAAACGAGCAGACGGGCTCGCATCGCATGTTGTGAGTGTGTGTGAACTCGCATCAAACAAGTAGTGTGTGCTCGAGCTGAATGACTAAGTATGAATGTAAATGGGCTCGAATCGAAGAGTACCTGTTGGAGAGGTGTATGAAGATCCTGATGAATCTGTGCCGGGAGAATATCGCCGTCGGTAGACGGTTCTTGTGGAGATGATGATCTTCGCTGTGGTAGATCCTTGAGCAAAATGGGCAGCAATTTGTTAGTGTTCTTGGCAAAGTGAAGAAATGAACTGAAATCCCACTTATTTATAGGGGATAGGAGAGAAAAAGGGGAAGCGACACGTGTCACCATCTCAGGTGATGACACGAATCCCCACGTCAGCTGTCCAACAACTATCATGCGTTCAGAATGCATGGTAGAAGGAAGGCATGCCAGGCGAGGCACGCGAGGCGAGGCACGCGAGACGAGGCACGCGAGGCGGCTTGGTGCGGCTTGGTGGGCTCGCACCTGCGAGTCCATGACAGACTAATGTTGGAAAATTCCTAGCCTCAAGATGCGACCAGGAATTTTGGGGGGTAGTTGTTATGCCCACTTTTGGTCATGGGCCCTAAACAGGTCCCCATAAGTGTATTGAAGAACTGAAGATCCATATGATTTGAGCCAGCACATGCGGGCTGGGCTCGTGGTATGTGAGCTGGGGTCACGTGACCACATGCAAGCTGGGCTCATGACTTGGGAGTTGGGCTCACACATGCGATCTGGGCTCAAGTGATGACATGGGAGCCGGGCTCACACATGCGAGCTGGGCTCACACATGCGAGATGGGCTCACACATGTAGGGTGGGCTCACATTTGTCATCTGGGCTCTCAAATGCGAGCTGGGTTCGGTTGTACCCACTCGAGGTGGGCTCAGGTGCCTTCACGCGAGGTGGGCTCAGATGACTTCACGCGAGATTGGTTCAGGTGATAGTATTCGAGTTGGGCTCGGTTGTGCCCACGCGAGGTGGGCTTAGGTGCCCACACGCGGGCTGGGCTCAGGTGCCCACACGCGGGCTGAGCCCATGAGCCCACATCTTATAAAAACAGAGGTAACATTATATTTATTAATTAAAAAGGAAGGCGGTGCGGGCCGAGGTGACCAGGCCGGCTCGCATCAAAGGACTTTGTGTGCAGTATGGAAAGTGACTCATAGATGACTGAGTTGCTCGTAGATTTCGGGGCCGACACGGGTTATTCCTACAATTACGGGAAGAAGTGCGGAGATGCCGCGAGATTGTAGGAAGCGCGTGGAGCCGGTTGAGATTTACGTGACTGATTGGCTGAAGGCCTGACTTTATCGTGGGCTTGGGCTACACGGGTTGGAGAACCCTAACCCTAGCCTACGTGACTTGTTCCCCAAGAACTACGTGAGGCTTGATCCATATAAATAGGGTACGTAGGCCCTTGTATGAGACATGAGTCGACACTTGATAGAGAATAACAAACCCTATTCTTTCTTAAGGAGTCAACATACAAGCTCAACCACCACTAAACAACCTTCCTCCGTCCTCAAACACTGTCCTTGATCTTTGTTCCGCCCATTCACCTCCACAACACTGTTATACGAAATTCTCCCTATAATATATATATATATATATATTGTTTGTTAAAAGTAATTAATAAATTCTGTTAATAAGATAACAATATTTTCACACTTAATATTTTATAAATTAAAAATATTATATATAAAATAATAATTTTAATATTTATGTATTAAATATTATATAAATATATGTATGTATTAATGTGTATGCGTATGTATTAATATATTAATGTGTAGATTAAGGTTTAAACATTAACTAAATATGATGTGGAAGACATAGCTAATGCCTACAGATTCAACAAATATAGAAGATCAGATGAATGATATCTAAATTTTTTTTACTAATAGGTGATGTGGTTGGAGTGTTGTTTTTTTACCTAATATCTATATTTAAGTGCCACATAGGATTTTTAGCTAACAGCAGGTCATGGTTGGAGATACTCTAATGAGTCAAAAGTTTAGGTTTTTGGGGTGTATTCCTTTCATATTTTAAAGGATTGATAATAATTATCGATTTTAGAAGATTTTTGTTGATTTTAATTATCCGTGGATTTTGACGTAATTAATGAAAAAATCTTGCAGAGTCTGATTTTGTGAAGTTTTCCACAAATCGTTGCAAATCCATTAAAAATCACAACTTTTTCAAATAAAAAAAAGTCTATGGATTTTTGAATACCATCAGATTTTAATGAATTTTTAAAAATTCAAATTAAATACCGTAATTTCAGTAGACATTTTAAAATATAAATGGTATAAACTCAGATTTTAAAAAATTTTTTTCTAATCTATATTGAATACCATCACATTTCAAATGATTTTTTAAAATCCAAATTGAATATTTCTTCATTTCAAGAATCCAAAAAAATCATTTAAAATCTTGATTGAATACACCCCTCTTAGTCTCACATTCCACAACAAATTATAAATATCTCAAAATTTATCAATATCGACAAAAGATGCATAAATAATAACTGTCAAATTCACCATATATTTTGAACAGTCAAATGCATAAATAATATTGTGTTTAATAATAATCTTTGCTTAATTGATATACAATTATTATATAATTAATAACTTCACAGTTCACCAAAATAAAAGATAACATTTTAAAATTTTCAAAAACAATTGATAAAGTCCTTGACAAATACTGCTTAGAGTTTGTATTGCATGCTGGGAAGGTTCGTTGAACACCTACCTATTCATTTAACCATTAAAGAGGTCTTGTTACATACTTGGGATTACGTTACTAGTTGAAAATTTATGATATCTGCCAATGAGTTTTAAACATAAAATAAGTAACAAGTACAAGATAAAAATTGATTCAGCTCCATATTCAGCCAAAATCTACACCAATATAAACAGGCCTGACTAGGCTTGATATCTTAATTTTGTGACACAGATATGTTTAAATATCTAATCAGAATACAACCAACATCATTCTATTTAACATTGCCATCTCTGTTTGATTCTTCTGCAACAAACATCTGATGTGTTGATGGTTATACCAAAATTTCTCGAACTCTCATGCCAACTAAATTATGCCTTATTTACACGGATTTTCTGCCCTTCGAGCAACTGCATAAGAAGAAATGATAATGAGCCAATAAATCTGATAATGACTTGACAACTTAAACACTCCTGATAATTGATATTTAGATTAATCTTTTATACAACTATATACAAACTTAAAACACTCTGTAACCGAAAGACAATGATGCTTACATAATCACAAAGACCCAATCAATCTCTAAATGACATATCGCAACCCCAAACCTCATCCCTAGCTATTGCTCTTAATTGTACCAACATTGGGAACTGCATAAGAAATTTGGGGCACTCCACTCCACACTACAACTTCAGTGGAGGGGTGTGTACAGATAGTAAAAGCTTAGGGTTCCAAACATTCACAGGTACATACCAAGTACAGCACATAAATTTTGTTTAGATGAACTTCCTTTAAGAGGAGATATAAAGATAAACAACAATATATTGATGGTTTATAAGGCAATATTACTTCGACTAGGTTTGGTAGGGGTTGCGAGCTTACCTCGTTATTTAAAGATGAGACAGCTGTTTCTACATCCTCCTCTGAAGAGAATGAAACGAACCCATATCCACTGGATTTTGAGGTCCCTGGAACTCGAGATACCTTTGCACTCACAGCATTAGCCTTCTCCGAGAAGAATTCTTTTAGTATGTCAGAAGTTACTTCCTTGGCAAGATTACCTACGTAAACTTTGTAGGGGCTGTCAACAAATTGAGTTTCTTCGGCTTGAAGAAGTGAAAAATCTGGAATTGACAAGGGTTTTTCTGTTACATTTACTTTGATCACACGCCCTCCGATTTCCTACCAGCAAATATAAATATTATTTCTTTCTCTAAACAGTTATAAAATTAGAAACATAAATCAGAAAGACATGACTTTTAATGTTACTGATACAAACAGTCGAATGCTTACTGTGCCATTAAGCTTCTCAATCACGGCATTTGCATCCTCGACAGTTTTCATTGTAGCAAAACCGAACCGTCGGCTCCTTCCAGAATATTTATCAAACATGACCTATACTTGGTATAGGAAAAGTTTTTAACTCTAACAAGTTGAATAATACATAGTTCAAAATGAAAACAATAAATTGCAGAATATTTAGTAACTTCAAACTGCATGACAATTTGCCATTGGCATCTTCATTCAAAGACAAAGGAAATAAACTTGGCAATGCACAAGTTCCACAAATAACGATTTAAGGTATTATACCCCTTTTTTCCACCGACAACTATCTAATTTTCATAGAAAGCTATAGCATTACTATGGAATTTATTCCTTCTCTTAAAGTTGTGATATTTCTCTTAATGATTTTATGAACTTTTGCAGCAAAATGGTATCTGATAACATTCGCAATTGAGCATCTATATTTTTATGCTTTATCCTATCAGCAATATAGGCACGAGAATTAAAACTACAATGTACCAAAACAGAGAATGTACAAACTCACTACCTGCTACCTAAAGTGAACTCCTATTGGAGACCTTTTTTTTCAGTTCATTTTTGTGAAATATGGAAAGTGAACCAGATTACTGTTAAAGAAAGATCAAGCAGCAGATGCGGCCTGTTAGGTGTGAGCACAATGCTTTATCTTAATTATTTAGTCTCTTTCTATGGTTCTCACTGACACAAGTTTTTTCTTTTTCTTTAATGCAAATGGTTATCCAAACATTTGCCCAGCAAAAAACCGAGAAGCCTAAACAATACCTAACATTCAACAAAACAATTCCCAGCATAAGCATATCAAAACCATAACTTCTCTGAGTTGTTCTTCCATTAGTGAGTTAGTTGTGATTCTTTACTGTAAACACAAACACAGTGAACTGCACATAGCAGGAGTGCAATGTCAAAGATGCCCCACAACCCAAATCGAACTAAACTCAATACCATCTATACAGTTTTCAATACAGATACAATACCCAAAATGGCACAACTCGATTAATCCGAACAACACCCAAAATTACTCAATGAAAGAAATTTTATCTCTTTAAGCCCACATTATCATTTGCATCAAACTTCAAAAAGTCCAAGAACACTATATCCACACATCTACAAACAAGGCCCATAATTGCCCCTCCTAACCGCAAACAATAAAACTCCTTTTTCATTTTGTCTTTCACTATTCTTTAAAGGGTCACTGAAATCTCTATAACAAAATCCATACATGGAGTAGAAAATATTCTTGCAGCTCAAATGACTAAAGCTTCAAACTTTAACAACCTACTACTCTTTTTCATCCCTCATATACCAATTAACCAAAATTATTCAACAAATTCAGCTACAACTCAATCAAAAACAATAATAAGTCTAAAGCTTCAAACTTTAACAACCAGAGTTCAAGAAATTCATCAATTCAATCAAGAGACAAAATGCAGTACCTCAACTTTCTCAACAGCACCATGCTCTTCAACAATCTTCTGAAGCTCATCATTCTTTAAATTCCTGGGAATATTACCCACATAAAGCCTCCTCTCAGCATCAGAAGACTTAGTGACCAAAGCAGTTTCTTCAGCAACAACAGAGAGTCTTTTTGTCTTGAGAGGAGAAGACACAGCAAATCTGTGAGAAATATGAGAAGGGTGTGAGTGAAAAATGTTGACAAGAACTTTGGAGGGTTGAAGGGGTTGTTTGGTTGTTAATGGTTTGGGGATTTGGAGGAAATTGGGTGACCAAATTGAGGAAAATGTAGCCATTTTTTGTTGGTGTTTGAGTGGACAGATAAGAAGAGAGACAAATAGGAGAGAAGGGGTTTATCACTTTATCTAGTTTTGAATGTAATTCTTGGTTTTACTTCCTATATTCATAGAGTAAATCTTCGAACATGGCCCTTTTCTAAAAAAAGAAGAAGAAGAGAATTGACCATTTTGTGAAGCATCTCAGCTTTCAAGGGCTCACATTAATCATTTACTAATTACTATTACATGTTTTTAATATTTTACTATTAGGTATTGTAGTGCAAGATGTGTTTGTATATTAACAACACCAAGTCATATTCATAACCCTAAAATTTAGTTGTTTGATAATTAATTTTGTATTATGTATTGTATTTCTTGAGTCAATAAAAAGATTAGAAGATTAGATCGGAGGATTTTTCTGTGAATAAATTCAAGCTAAGGAACAAACTCTAGAAGAAGATCAAGTCATGATCATGCCTCAGAGAAAAGCGTAGAAGTTTGGAATTGAATAAAAATGTTCTATGAAAAATGTTCTAAGTCAAGATATCGATAAGTCACAGATCAAGTTATATCGAAAAGTTATTCGAGAAGTCCAGAATGACTTATCGAGAAGTCCAAAATGGCTTATAGAGAAGTCTCAGAGAAATCGACAAGTCAAATGAAGATGTAGAGAACTGGAGATATCGACAGGTTATTTCTGCATGTAGAAAACTCAGAGATATCGACAAGTCAAATGAAGATGTGAAGGATTGAAGATATCGACAAGTCAATTTCTCATATAGAGATATCAAAGATATCGACAAGTCAAAATGTGTATGTAGAGATCTCAGATATATCGACAAGTCATTTTTACATGTAGAGATCTCAGACTATCAACAAGTCATTTCACATGTAAGGATCTAGAGACCTCGACAAGTCAAGTATACCTCGATAAGTCATTATACTTATCGAGATGTCACTTCTCTATAGAACAAAATGGAGATCTCGACATGCTTCTCAAATACAGAATGTAGACAAGTTCAAGATTCAAGATTATCAGTCAACAAACAATATGTCAACTAAATTGAAAAGTCTACAAAGTAGCTTAGAAAATACAAGATCAAGGGTCAAGATTAATTGGATAAATGATGGTCACAGACCTGCAAGATTCTGCACAGATTTGTTAAGCTAGAAATGGAAATAGAAAAAGGTTATTTTAGAAAGTGGTTTAGTACATTTTAGTGCAAGTCTTGTAAACCCGTGTTGCTAGTCTATAAAGTAAGTACTGGTCCTTAGTTCACAAGTAACAAAACAGATTAAAAAATTTCTTGTATTCTCTCAAGGAAGAATCTGAGTTCTTATTGTTTTAAGAACACAAAATTTATATCAATACCAACTTAATTTAATAAAAATTAGGTGAGTTTTGAATGTATTGTGCTTGTTGTTTATTTCCGTTAAAACAATATCTCTGCAAACTCTAAACTGCTTTATTCACCTAAAATCCAAACAAGTTTAAAAAGGCTAAAAATCCAAGAAACACATTTACCACCCATGTGTTGTATTCAATATCTAACAAATGGTATCAAAGAAAAATCTGAAAGTAAATAGATAAAGATCTTGGAAGAATGAGTGCACAAAAGTTAAGTAGCATCAAGATATCATCCTTTGACAAAGCTAACTATACACTGTGGAAAAAGAAGATGATATTATTTATAAGGATGACCAATCTCGTGTACATCCAGATTCTCAAGAATGGTCCATTTATTCCCATGGAAAGGGTTGATGAATCTACTAATGGAGATATGGTCATTCCAGCTCATTTTGTCCCTAAATACCCCTCAAAATACAGTGAGCCTGAAAAGGAAAAAGTCTCTTTGGATAATGGCCAGCAACCAATACTGATAGAGTCACTTGACAATGTTATGTACAACAAAATTGTCAACTGTGACACAACCAAACAGATTTGGGAGATGATTAAAATTTGTGTGAGAGTACAGAAGAAGTGAGGTCTAATCAAAGGAGAATACCGGTATCTCAGTATGAGGATTTCATGGCAAAGCTTAAAGAAGGAATTACTAAAGTTCTTGAAAGATTCAATAAATTGATAAATGACTTGCAACTTCATGATAAATATTATGAAGCTGAGGAGGTTAACCTAAATTTTTTGCTTGCCCTTCCTGACCATTTTGAACAGAAAATATAAGCTATTAGAGAAGGAACAGACTTGAGCACAATTACACTGGAAGTCCCATATGGGATCTTGAAAACATTTGAGTTTGAGATATTACAAAGAAAGTTATTGAAGGCAAATCAAGGACATGTGGTTGATGGATCTAGTGTCGTAGTGGTCAATGATAGTGAAGCAAGTGAAGATGAACAAGATGCTCAAACTACAGTCATTCATGTTGCTGAGCAAGAAACAAGTTATTTTGGAGCTAGAGAAAGATGAATACTACACTCTTGATGATCTAGATGAGATGGATCAATTTATGACTTACCTCGATAGAAAATTCTCTAACATCGGGGTCAAAAAGCCAATGTTTTTCAAGAACAAGGGATAGTCCTCAAATAGCAACAACTGGAAATCAAAAAATCAATTAAACTCAGCTAGCAAAGGTGGTTACAAAATTGGATATGTTGACAAATTAAAAATAAGGTGCTTTAACTGTGAAGAATTGGGCCACTTTGCAACTGAGTGTAGGAATCCAAAGAAAGTGAAGAAGGATAAAGCCTATTTGGAATTGGAAGCAAAGTATGAAACTCTCTTGAAAAAATAATAGGGAAAGGCTTATATAGTTGAAGGTAAAAGTTGGGATGACAATGTTGAAGATGATGACAAAGAAGAATTTGGAAATTATGCACTCATGGCTCTTGAGCATGGAGAATCATCCTCTTCAAAATCAGAGGTACTAACTCTAACCACTTTTGATTTAGATACAAGTCAATATAAAAAAACTGTTGAAAAGATGAGTGTAGAGATGTTTCATATCCACACAAGCATGGTGGCAGCTATTGACGAAGTTAGTAGACTGACAAAAATAAAAGAGACAAATGAGAAGCTTGAGACTGAAAAGCAAGAATTGGAACTGCAACTTGTTGATCTTGAAACAGTCAAGCAAGAAAATGAATATCTAAAAAATAAGCTTAAGTGTGCAAGTGAAATTGAAGTTGTGTTGAGGGAAAAGTTGGAGAAGAAAGAGGTGAAATTGAAGTTTTTCAGAAATGCATCTCAGTTGGTAGGACAATACCATGAGAAGAACAAACCCTGTGCTAATATAGCTATTGGTTTGGACTATGATGTCTTGAAAAACAATAAGAAAAGTGAAGGTGACAAAGGTAAAATAATTAATGATCAAGATGTCCCATTAATACTGAGGAAAGTTGATGCACCTTTGTTTAAGGCATGTGAAGTTAATTTCAGTGAGGTTGAGTTGGTCATCAAGCACGAACTTGGAAATGAAAATAGTGAAAAGAAAAATGAAGAAGCCACTCCCACTATTGAAATTGAGAAGAAGCCCATGGTCAATCAAGTTTCTAAGACACCAATCAAGGAAATCAAGACTGAGAATATAGGAAAGAAGAAGAAGAACATAAATGGGAAAATTGGAGTGAATAAGAACAATAATTTTACATTTGTTGCAGATGCTCCCAAGAAACAATGTCAAAAGTATGGCTCAAAAAATCACCTAACTCACCTTTGCAAAAAGGCTGTTAGTGAGCCAAAAGTGGGAGCATGCAAATACAATGAAGCAAAGGCTGAGGATCCCTACTCATTTTGTGATAAATTTGATTGTATCCCTTGCAATATGAAAGTGATGAAAAGTTGTCATAACTGAGAGTAGATCTCAAAAAAGTTAACCTTGGATCTACAGCAAAAAGGAAAAATGCAAATCAATTATTGAACAATGTTCTTTATGAATCATCAAATTCTACTTCTGCAACTTCTGTTAAGAAGAAGAAATTACCCAACACTGCCTGTGTAGCTAAAGACATTTAATCCCCATTGTATGTAGGGCAAAATGAAGAGAGTCATATAGATCATTGACAATGGATGCTCTAGATATATGACAGGTGATAAGGCCCTGCTATCACAATTTGAGGAGATAGATGGCCCGTTGGTGACTTTTGGAGACAACAATAAATGATTCACAATGGGATATTGCAGGTTAATTTCTGGGAATGTTGTCATTAAAGATGTAACACTATTAGCTGGTCTTGAGGTGAATCTCCTGAGTGTCAGCCAATTCACAGATAAAGGATTCAAGATTTCATTTGACAAAGTAGACTGCTCAATTATCAACAAAAAGAATGGTGAAGTTGCTTTGAAAGGAGCAAGAAAAGGAAGCTTGTTTGTTACAGATTTATACTCAGCAAATAAGGATGATATATGTTGCTTCTACACCAAGACATCTATTGAGCAAAGTAAACTGTGGCACAAGAATCTCTCTCACCTGAATTACAAAGCAATCAACACCCTGGTGAAAAAGGAATTACTGAGAGATATGCCAAATCTGGAATTTGCTCAAGATGAAGTTTGTGAGGCTTGTCAAAAAGGCAAAATAAAAAGGTCCAGTCACAAAAGCAAAATTATGAATAACATAAGTGCACCACTGCAACTTATTCACATGGACCTGTTTGGATGTCTTATCTATTTCTAGAAAGAAATATGCGCTTATGATGGTGGATGACTACTCAAGGTATACATGGGTAGAGTTTATGCATTCAAAGGATGAAACTCCACATATCATAATTGAACACATAAAAAAGATTGAGAAGCAGGCTGAAGATCAAAACTGTGTGAAAAGATTGAGGAGTGACAATGGCACATAATTCAGGAATGCAATCTTAAATGAATTCTGCAAAGACCAGGGTATTGTTCAAGAGTTCTCAACTACAAGAACACCTCAGCAAAATGGGGTAGTTGAAAGGAAAAATAAAACTCTAGTTGAGGCTGCTAGAACAATGCTGCAAGATGCCAATTTGCTAACAAGTTTTAGGGATTGCTTCTTGACTGAAAGTCTTATATCTGACCCAAAACCTTAGACCCTTCCTTCTAAATGGGGGGAGGAAGCTATCAATACTGCATGCTACACTCAAAATAGATATCTTATCAACAAAAGTATTGGCAAGTCACCTTACTCAATTTTGTCAAAAAGGAAGCCTATTGTGAAGCACCTGAATGTGTTTGGAAGCAAGTGCTTTGTGCCAAAAGCTAACTCTGAATATGTGGAAAAATTTGACTCTAAAGTTTTTGAAGCAATTTTTCTAGGAAATTCATTGGAGAGAACTGCCTACAGAGTTTATATGCTTGAACAAAAGAAAATTATGGAGAGCACATATGTAACGCCCCCAAATCCGGGGTCAAGAGATTTGGTCGTCACTATGAAACCTCAATCCCAAATTAACCTGTTAAATCAATAAACAAATGCCAGCGGAAGATATTTATCATAAATGACCCCAAACTACTCCAAGATCTTTTAAGGTTACAGTTCTAGAAACAAGATATCCAAATTCCACAAATAAATTGTTCACTTTCTTTTAAAACTCTTTTCAACAAATTCCAACTCAAAACTAAACCCACTAGTATAACTTCGAAATGAAGTATACTAGGCCCAAATAAAATACAAAACTATAATATAATATAATATAACATAAACAACTTTACATAATAAAACTTACACTAGTCCGCAAACCCTGGACCAACCACCTTCCAAGAGCTTCTTCTTTGCTTCCTTGAATTACGGAGTTAAACAGCACGAGCTAATCCTCACTGGAGGTTAAATTTAAAAACAGGCAAGTATGAGCGAAAGAAATGCTCAGCAAGTTAATTATAGCATATATAGGGTCGTTTTGATATAAAACCAACATCTGCATTAGAGCAAAACATTTTTAAAATCATAGTTGCTGAATCATAAAATTTTAGTTGAGGAATCCCAGATTTAATTCCTTAATTGTATTCAAAACCATTTTTGATATTCTTGAGCGATATGCTTCGGCAATACTTTGAATCTTGACGAGAATAAAACTCGTAAAAACAGTGTTTACGGAAATATCGTAAACCGCAATAACATGAAACATTGATCATGGAATGAATCATAAACTTTACTCAAAACCGAACTCTTGAAATTAAGACTTATTAACCTAACTATTCAGTATCCATCATTATCGACTAAGTTTCCATAGACTTAGCCTGCTAAACCAGCCTGATAAGGACGGGTTGAATAATTAAGAAAATCCCAATTCATTCAAGATTCTAAATATCACTGAGCAACAAATGCTGCAGCAACACTCTGAACCTCGAATTCATTTATAAACACTGTAATTTCCCGAAACTGAGGGCTAAGAAAGAATAACTTTAACCCATAATCACATTTTACTTCAAGAGGGAATGCCATTAATGGCGAACAACAATAAATTGGACTGAACACTAGAAACCAACATATGCACTATAACCTGCTGATCAGTCAGGAGATAGTGCGGATCTATACCCAACTGCATAGACCCAACCAACATTAGGAGTACTCAGGCAACTATGGCCTAAAGGGTCCGGTCCATCTCCGGCCCATAGGATCCAGCTCATCACTGGTCCTTATATATATATATATAGTAACCATCCAGTCCGTGGAGTATTTTGATGTCAAATCACTTTGGGTACTTGCTCAAGAGAGCCATCGATGATAAAGAAATAATAGTGAAAGGAACTTGCATAAATAAGAGTAATTGCAGCGAAATGTAAAACAGTTAACTATTCTGAACTTAGAATAGGAGCGAATAAATATTTGCAGTATTTAAAAGAAAGTTCGGGAATACTTGCATAAACAGAATTATTTAATTCAGCGATATGTTTATCGATTCTAAACTGAGAATAGGGAAAACAATACTTGCATAATATAATTCGAAATAAACATCACTTGAATGATAAGTGAAGTCAGGGGTTACTTGCATAATATGAATCGAATTAAACGTCACTTGAATGATAAGTGAGGTTAGTGTACTTGCATGATACGATTCAAAATAAAGATCACTTGAACAATAAGTGATGATAGAAATACTTGCATAATATGAATCGAATTAAACGTCACTTGAATGATAAGTGAGGTTAGGGCACTTGCCTTTGGGTTTTAGCAGTTAGTCACACTCGCAATGACGCATCTATTCTGACATTCTGTCTTAAAGTATCACCGTCTTTCTTTTCAACACTTCACCGATATGCTGCTCCTGCGATTGCTAGAAGCCAGATACCCAATACCATTCCATCTCATTCCTTATCCAACGTCTTGTCCCGATCAACTCGAGAGATCCGCATCTATAATTAAAAGATATAACTTTAATCGTCTAAACGATAACCACTCGACGAACTACGCGTCAAAAGCCTATCGTCTACCCATACGATAACCCGCACATAAATATAACAGACAAATACAGGACTCTTGATCCACATATACACGTAATTCACATAGCATGTAAATACATAACTCATGTATCACATAATTTATAACACACATCCCTCGATTTGTCAAAAGGTTCGATTCGGTATGTTTAAAACTAAAATCAGATCAAAAATGTGATTTATATATCAATAATCGACTCAGAATAACTTGTAAAACAAGCGACCTTTCGAAACAAAATGATTTGGGTCTCGAAAGTATTTTTATTGAAAGCAGAATATTTTTCTGAGTCTGTACGCGTTCGTTTCGTATTAAACGGACGAACGATTAATTTATTATGAATTTTTGAATATTTTTCGGAATAAAAACATTCACCGAATCATTTTATAACTAAATAATAGGGCTCGAACACTCGAAAATAATTTTATAAGAATTATTGAGCTTGAAAAATAATTTAAAATAATATTTTAAAGCTCAAACTATTTTTTCAGAATTTTTAAATCATAAGAAATAATTAACTCGAATTAAATAATCAATTAAAATTCATTAACTAAATAATTTGGATTTATTTTCGAATAAGAATAAAAATAATAATCTTCAGAACTAAAAATAATATTTTCTTGGAAATCGGACAGCACCTCCTCTATTTCTCGGACTGCCAGTCGATATCATATCGACACAACCAACAACAATCAACACAATAATTTATATTTACGCATATAAACACTCCAGAAATGAATAACACGGCCACCTGAACCAAAACTCGGACCAAAAGTGACTTCTCCAACAATTTCTAAAAATTATGAAATAAATATATAAACACTAACATGCTATAATATACATAAGTACGAAGGCGAAATTTCGGAATCGTTACCCAAAATAAATTCTGATCACCCCGAAGAGAAAATCTGATGTCCGGAAAATATCTCCAGAAAAATCCGAAATTAATAGCAATAGATATATACACGCTGAGATGCCATGTGGAGTAATCACCACCTCCAAACTCTTTTTCTACGCCCCGAAAATAAATTAAAACAGAAATATAACGGAAATATGCCCTGCAAATTTTCTTCTTAAAACCTTGCAATATATATACCTATGCGTAGGTATCGAAACGCTGATCGTTTATATATATAATAATTGAAATTTGGATGAACGGTTTGTAAGATATGAATTTTTGAAAATTAAAAAGTATATACAGAGGAGATAGAAGTGAAGCAAAGAAGAGAGAGACAGGGGGTGGGGGTCTGATGCGTAGGGAAATAAGGGGGGGTTTTGTTTACAGGGGTGGCAGGTGGGGGTGGTGGCCTCCTGCCACGTTTTCTCATTTTTTTTTTTTTTTTTTTTTTTTTTTTAACAGATCACAGCAACATATCCTTATTTATATCTGAAAATTTTGTTTTGCCCCGCATTTCTCAACTTATTGAATAAACGCGCCGGTAAATAAAATCAGAAAATTACCAAACAAATTCTAAAATTCTCAGAATAATTAAAAACTAATAAAATAAAATTTTTATAATTTTTAAAGCATTTTTGACTTGCGCGTTATACCCGCATTACACAATTTAACGAACCGAGCTGCACTTGAAACAAATTCATAAAATCACAAAAATAGTCTTAAAATGTTACAAATATCCCGAAGTTTATAAAAACATAAATTTCGAAATTTTAAAATAATTTTTGAAACGCAATTTATACCCGCTTTTATCAATTAAACGATTCAACGCGCGGTTAAAATTAATCCTAAAAATTCCCAAAATAATTTTGAAATTCTCAGAATATTTCAAACTTAAATAAATATGAGTTTCATAATTTTTGAAGAATTTTGGAATTAAATACGGATTTTACAAATAAATGAAATCTAAAAATCATACAGGGCTAAATAATTGATGAAATATTGATTTCTAAATTTTATAAAATCCCAAATATAATTATTGTAATTATAAAACCATAAAAACAATTTTAGAGACAATCCAAGTATTTATGCAAATAAATATCCGAAAATAGATTACTTAGCTGCTAAGTAACTATAAAAATGATACAATTTAATACCATATTTGAATAATCATCAAAACCGGGATTTTTATAAAATACTATATACGAAAATAACGTAAAAATATCCCATCTCCCGAAAATACGGGTTTTATTGATTACCGAAATAACTATCGTATCGAAAATATTGCGCCGAGCCGCGCACGGGTCAAACCGTAATCCGGATCGAAAAAGTTAAAACACGGAAAATGTCCGGAATTATCAGATTAGGTTAGGAAGGAGTTTTCGGAAGAGTTTCGGGTTGTAAAAACGCAAAAACGGTTAAAGTCGGATGATTCCCGGCTTTATAAAATAATTTTGGTAATTATTCAGAAAATATTTAATAATACATAAATCATTATAAAATCATATAACACTCCAAAAATTACCAGAAAAATATCACAATTATCTATATTTTATTCTGGACATATAAAAATTCAAATACTCAAATAATATCACGTATAAACACCCAAACATCAATTCCACTTATCAGATAATTCACCAAAATTCACATAAAATCACATAAATAATTCCAAATAATAATAATGATAATATCTGAAAATATGGGATATTACAACATATGTTATCTTTGATGATGACAAGTGTCCAGGCTTGGAATGCCTTGATGAGAATGAAGCTGAAGCCCTTAGGTTTGAAAATCTACACATTGATAGTAATTCTGAAGATGAAGCTGAGATTAACATAAGCAACAGAATGAATGAAGACTTAACTGAGCAAGTGAATTGAGAATGAAAACTCATCTCAAACACTTGAATTTGATGGCACAAACTCAGGGAGAGAAAGAGGAGAAAGCTCTGCAATTTATGCCAATGGTGAATAAAATGCAGAAAATTCAAGTCAACAAAATCACACCAGGAAATGGGATAGGAGTCACACAATAGATGCAATTATTGGTGATTCAAATGTTGGAGTAAAGACTAGAAGTGCAACTACAAATGAATGTCTACACGCATACTTTCTTTCACAAGTTGAGCTTAAGAAAACCGAGGAAGCTCTACTTGATCCTGACTGAATTTCTGCCATGCAAGAAGAGCTAAATCAGTTTGAGAGAAACAAAGTCTAGAATTTGGTTCCTGCGGCAAAGAACAGAAGCATAATTGGAACAAAGTGGGTGTACAGGAACAAAATGGTTGAAAATGGAATTGTAACAAGGAACAAAGCAAGTTTGGTTGCAAAAGGCTACTCACAGGAAGAAGGAATTGATTATGATGAAACTTTTGCTCCATTTGTAAGACTTGAAGCAATAAGGATCTTTCTTGTATTTGCCGCACACTCAAATTTTAAGGTGTATCAAATGGATGTAAAGAGTGAATTCATTAATGGTGAGTTGGAAGAAGAGGTTTACTTACTTATTTGCTTGTTGCTTTTTCAAGTACTCTAGAGAATATTTATGCAAACATGTTCTCGATCTTGAAAGAGAACACTGGATAAAGCGGAGGAAGAAGTTTTAGTAGAAGATGAGAAAGTTAAAGAAGAAGCTCTTGTTGCAATGGGTGAACCATAAGCAAATACAAAGACTTTGATGAACTACTCTCAGCCGAAGATCAATGATATTCAGTCTAGCATCATCAGCCCAGCCATCACGGCTAACACTTTTGAAATCAAGGCTAGCACGATTCAGATGGTGCAGAACTCGGTTCAGTTTGGGGGTTCTCCGATGGAAGATCCCAATATGCATATTAGATATTTCACCGAGATCTGTGACACTTTCAAATTCAACAATGTTTCTGAAGATGTTATTAAGTTGAGGCTTTTCCCATTCTCTCTGAGGGATAAAGCTAAGTGCTAGTTGAATTCTCTACCACCAGACTCTATCACCAAGTGGGAGGATCTTGCTCAAAAGTTTCTCACTAAATTCTTTCATATGGCGAAGACAGCTGCAATCAGGAATCCTCTTACTCAATTTGCGCAGCAATCGAGAGAATCTTTGTGTGAAGCTTGGGATCGTTATAAGGAGATGCTTAGGAAGTGTCCTCATCATAGGATGCCTGACTGGATGATCATTAACTATTTTTATAATGATTTTGGGTGTGATTTCTAGAGCCATGCTTGATGCATCATCAGGTGGAGCCTTATGGGCTAAGAGCTACGATGAAACTTATGATTTGATTGAACTGATGGATGCTAATGAATACCATAACCCTTCTCAGAGACTAACTCAAGGCAAGGTAGCAGGAATTATAGAGGTAGATGCAGCTACTGCTATAGCTACCCAGCTTAAGGTTTTGACGATGAAGGTGGATTCTTTGGCTAATTATAGATTTAATCAGATCACTAGTGTCTGTGAGCTTTGTGCTGGTGTGCATGAGACAGAGCAGTGTGCTATTTCTAGTGAATCAGATCAGTTCATAACCAACTATCAGAGGTCTCAACAACCAGTTCAAGCCACCTATCATCCCAACAACTGTAATCATCCTAACTTCAACGGGAACAACACTCAGAATACGGTGCAACAGCCTTATCAGTAGTATGCAGCAAAGTAATACATTACAACCCTCCTGGTTTTCAGCAACTGCAATACACACCAAGACTAAATCCAACTATAACAATCTAATGAAAAATATGAATTGGAGGAGTTGAGGCGAAGAGCCAAGCAGTTTCTATTAAGACCTTGGAGAATCAAATTGGGCAGATTTCCAATGCCTTGCTGAATCAACAACCTGGTACACTCCCTAGTGACACTGAAGTGTCAGGCAAGAAGGAAGCAAAAGAGCAGGTTAAGGAAATTACATTAAGGTCTGAGAAGGTTGCAAGCCAAGAAAAAGCTCAACTTCAAGAATCTGAAAATGTGGCTGAAGAAGAAGTGTAGAAGGAAGCAGAAGTGGAACCGAGGAAGAAAACTGTGGAACACACTCCTCCTGAGGGTAATACAGGGGAGAAACACAATATACAATTTCCTCCCGAATAGAAGAAAAGGATTCTCGAGGAATCTATGGATATTAGATCATCCATATTTTTAACAATTTGTTAAATATTTAAAATCTCGACTGAGAAGAGTAAGTATGAAAGAAAATCAAATGAAGATACTCATTATGAATATTTATCAATGAAATGAGGAAAATTTATTAAAAATTCCTTGGATAATTGAAATAAAGTATAAATAGCTCTGAGCCGAACAGGAAGATCATAATCTATGAATGAAAGTTCATGGATCAACAAAGACTTTGGGTACGTCCTTATTTGGAAAAATGATTTAAGTTGTTGGTCATATCAGAAGTTGAAAGTAGAGAACTAAAAGAATTGCCTAATATGACTTATCAAGGCAATATGAATGATCAACAGTTTGGAAGGAGTAGCGTGACAGTGAGTAGATGCTAAAATATTTCACTGATTATCCTAAATCTCGTAAATATCCGTCTGAGGATGATCCCACCTCTTCATCTTCGTAACTCCATGTTTCAACTAGTGTCTTTTTCAACATTATTTTAAAATCGCTTACTAACTTGACTTTCGCAAGTATATCTGTCATTCCGGTATTTTACCTCGAAGACCTTTCTCAGAATTATTCCAAAAGCATCTGTTAAGCCGATAGGGGCCTGCTACACACATCTGTTACTAATTATAAGTGCCCAGTTCCCCATGGGAACAGATCAAATAGATCTCTCAGGGATATCAATGCAATCCATAAGTTCGGTGGCATGTGTGTGTAACTGAACATACGTTACTGAATATATTAAAGGTCTACGAGTATATATACGTAGTCTCTGACCTAATTTCTACTGAAAAATTCCGCTTTGGACTCACCGATCTATCCTTTTAGAAGGTTCTAAGATCTGACCATCGCTCGTTGTAATCTTACGCCATTTAATTGTAGACATGCCATCAATTCTCGACGCTCTTGATCTCTGAGCTAAACCATCATAACCGTATATGTTAAGCACACTAATAACATCATGTAGTGTAATCGTCTTATGATGACATTCATATATTATATTTAAATCTTCCTTAATGTAAATAAAAATCCTCAAGGGTATATCGGACACTATCTCTGCTGAATTCGTTATTCATACGGTATTCAGTTCCTCATTGGTAAAATGACACCTTCAATTAGTTTGGGTCAATAACCTCAACTGTATATTAATAATTAGACTTCATGGTTCTCACAAGTGATGCCCCCTCATGGGCAACCTATAAGGAACTACGAGTAACCAGGCTCGTGTTATCTAAATGAACATATGGTGTTGGTAATACCGTCTTTACCCCAAATGCCCTGGAGACTCAGCTTCGAGTTCTGCATCCACATCCTTGCCAAATCATATATGATTCTAATTTTCTTCTTCTCATCATTCTGATAATCTCCAATGGTTCTATTAGTCACACTTTAATACCTCAAATATACACTTATCCTAACCTACACATTGGGGCTACATCCGGTAGTCCAATGATGAACTCTACATGAGCACTTATGCAATCCCGCATCTAGACAAACTCCTAACACTCATATCTCTAAGTACTATAACTTAATGCTTTGATACCATTTCTGTAACGCCCCCAAATCCGGAGTCAGGAATCTGGGTCATCACGCCATCCTTCAATCATGTGTAACCTGTATTAATTTCATAATCCAACAGACCCCAATCTCACACACACACATACACAAGTTATAGCCTTAGAAATGATGTACAAAATGTAATCTTCTTTTATTATAACTCAAATGTACTTTACATGATCTTAAATAATTATTCCTAATCTTTCCATGAAGTTATAATAATTACTACTAACATCTTATACCTATCTGAATACTCTGGTCCACCTGAGACAAAACTGTAAGGGATTCTCCCCACGATTTCAAGTGACTAAGTTCCACGCCGACATATTGGTAATCTGTTGTGTTGTGACATTTAAAAGAAAGCAAGAGTGAACAATAATGCTTAGCCATAATAATCAACAGTATGAAAAGACTATTAAAGATATTATATTAATCTGTATAAGGATATGTATTTATTCAAAGTAGTTTTCTTGGAGATACACACCCTTTTCAATACGATTTTTTGATTGACTTATTAGTTTGCAAATACCTTAATGGTAAATCCAGCACCTAGGCTTGGGTTACGGTATTGCATCTCAATTCCGATTGGAAGAATAGGACATTCACCGGAGCCACCACATACGATGATCAGTAGTAATGCAGAAAATAGTAACCTTTTCTACTAGTAGAAGGATGACACATTCGTATCCTGGTTATCACCCTTGCCGCATTCAGGCTACATGTCCCATTTCGGGTACACACATACTTCACAAGTTCTTGAGTACAAAGAGTACCTTCGCATGTGGTACCTTTGATAGTCTTCCTAGTACTCTTCGTACTAGAGTCTACCCCTCCAATTCCTTTGAAGAATTCTATCATATCTCGAGAACTCGAACCACATCGAAGTTCCCCAAGCATTTTTCTTGTTGATAGAAATAACTCATCTTATATGTATATATATGTACTTCCGAGAATTTTCGGAGGAAGTCATAAGGTAATGTGAGTTGACAGTTGTCAACAAATAATTGATTAAGGGGGAGTTTCTTTTGAAACTATAGTCAAAATATATAAGGTATGTTGAGATAATATTCTTTGACGATCTGAAAGTATTAATGTGATTTTCTGAAACTCAGAAAATATTTTAAAATAGGTTTTATGATTTTTAAATGATATTAAATCATTTAATAAATACTAAATAATCGAATAATAATTATTAAATAATTAAACCTTGAATGGTTCTTCTTTAAAAGAATATTTGAAATAATATTCCTCAACTAATTTATGTTTAAGTAATTATATTAATATTTAATATATATAAAATAATTGGTTTAAAAATAAAATAAATGTTGGATAATACTTCTCCCTTTTTAAATGAATATTTGAAATAATATTTATTGCTCGAGTAATTTTAAATAGAGTTGAGGGAATACGATCTTTAGAAATCATTTTTAAATAAAATTTGAGGTACTTTAATATTTCGCAAGAGGACATCGAGTCACTTAGAATAAAATAGCTACGGATTTCTAATCGTCCCAAAACATCTCCGGGATAATTCCGGGGTTTATACTTTATAAAAACTGACTGACTCTCGGTCTTACAACTCTACATGTTAATATTCTTAAATAAAACACCTCCGGAATACTTCCGGGTTTTCATCAAATTATACTGACCGATCCTCGGTCTAAAATATACTCCTCATATATAAAACGCTACTCTCTAGCGTTATTAATTGAAATTCGGTAATATTCATATACCAAAATCATTAACATATCGCATGATATTAATAATCACAATTTGTAAAATATCATAATACAACATCATGTATATATAGCATTTATTTGAAAACAAACATAACACAACAGTTTTAAAAGGTAGGGTTTGAAAACTGTTTGAAGTCCAAGATACGTTTTCCGACTTCCTCTCATTCCGGGTTTTCTAATCAACAAATATCATAATTTTAATCAGTATTCCTAATCCTGTCACCAACTTATATTTTTAATAAGTACAGTACTTCATAATTTTTAATATTCGACTGACTCGAAATAAGTATCAATCCTTGGTCGCAACGGATGGTCAAAGTAGTCTTCTAGAGTTGACTTTACCGAATGTTACTATTACGCGACTCGCACTCTAACATTTTTAATAAATCGAAAAATTAATATTACCACATCGAGGAGCTTCTTGACTAAAACGTTGATTTCTCTCAAACCATTAACTCAATTGATGCACCGTTTTGCGTGTGCGATCTAGAAAAAAATTAGAACACATTATTTGAAAATGGTTTTATGGTAACAGGGGTGAAAATCCCGAAAAGGCAGTTTAATGGTAGTGGGTTGAGTTTGGGGTTCTTACTCCGCGTGACCTCGGCTCCGATATTTTTATAAAATTGAAAAATAAATATTTTTACTTGAAATTTTTTTGGCAGTTAATAAACTCTATTTATTACTTTCTGTAAAAAATTAATGATTTTTAAATAATATTAAGTCGATCATTTCTATTTCCAAAGTTCATAATTCCTAGCAGTTTTTGTCCCGTACATCGTTTTCACTAAAATGGACTTAACTTTTGAACTGTAAATCGAAATCAAGCGATTCAAGAGCCTAAATGATCCTTAAAACAAGATCTATCATTCTCAGGTCTTACTTTTCAAGAAATTACAGTTTATATATTCTGTATTTCTGCAGAAAACTTATGGTTACGTTTCGCTCATTTTATCGTCGTTACGCTCACGACTCGGGTTTCGTTTTTACTCTAAATCCTTAATCAACCACCATTGTTAGATATATTTGATAATGTCATGACTAATATAATTTATGTTTAGTTTTAAGATCTTACTTAAACATGATAAATCAGTACTTAACTAAAATCAGCACTTATACTGAAGTCAGAACTTAAGTGATCAGTACTTAAGGTTCAGGAGATATTTATCAAGAGATAATATCAGGACTTAAAGGAAACTTTTAGATAAGGAAGGCGGCTGATTGAAAGGAAAGAAGATCAAGTCAAACGTAAGAAGAGATATGCATGAAGAAGGAATTCTATGAAGAATGGATTACTTGGAAGAAAAGATAACTGATTGATATATTTTAGGAAGCAGAATTATATTCTATATCAATTAGTGATTATCTTGTAACTGTGTGATGTATAAACACAGACATAGGGTTTACACTATAAGTGTTATCATTATCGAGAATATTATTTATTGTAACCTTAACAGCTCTCATGATATTTGTTCATCACTGAGAGAGGACAGTTCCATATTATAACAGAGTTTATTGCATCGAATAAAGTCTGTTTTCTGTTACTTGTGTTATTTGAATTCGATTTGATTGTGCTATACACTGTATTCAACCCCCTTCTATAGTGTGTGTGACCTAACAAGTGGTATCAGAGCCTATCTGTTAACACACAAACAGTTTAAGATCCAAAAATAATCATGTCTGAAGCAGAAACTCCAACCAAGCCCACCAAAACTGAAGAACCACCAAAGACTCAAATCCATAGTCGATATGAGGCTATCAGAGTTCCCATACTGAAGCCATCTGAATATCCCATATGGAAGGTGAGGATGACTATGTTTCTGGAAGCTACTGATCCAGAATATCTTGACAGAATCCATGAAGGACCTCACAAGCCAACAAAACTCATTGTTGTAGTTGCAGGTGAAGCAGCAAAGTCTGTACCAAAGGAGAAGAGTGATTACACTGCTGAAAATATTACTTCAATTGCTAAGGATGCTAAGGTACGACACTTGCTGCATAGTGCCATTGATAATGTAATGTCAAACAGGGTAATTAACTGCAAGACTGCAAAGGAGATATGGGATGCCTTGGAGACAAGGTGCCAGGGAACTGATTCGATTAAGAAGAACAGGAAGACAATACTCACTCAAGAGTATGAACACTTTGACTTAAAGCCTAATGAGTCATTGACTGATTTATATGACAGATTTGTCAAACTCTTGAATGATTTGTCACTAGTTGATAAAGAGTATGATATTGAAGATTCAAACCTTAAATTCCTGTTAGCTCTTCCTGAAAGTTGGGATTTGAAGGCAACAATTATAAGAGACAACTATAATCTTGAAGAAACAACTCTTGATGAAATTTATGGGATGCTCAAGACTCATGAACTTGAGATGGAACAAAGAAGCAAGAGGAAAGGAGGAAAGTCAAGGACAGTTGCTCTTAAGGCTAAAGAAGAATCCCCCAAGGAAGCTACCTCAAGGAAAGGCAAGGCAAGGGAAAAGCGCTCATCACAAAGTCTGATACTGAGTCATCAAGTTCTGATAGTGATGATGACTCAGAAACTGAAAGCTTGCCTGAGATGGATGCTGATGAAGAGATGATGAAGCTATGTGCTCTTATGGTGAAAGGAATCACAAGGATTGCATATAGGAAGTTCAGGCGAGGAAAGAGGTTTTCCAGGAAAGGTGCAAGTTCTGAGAAGAACAATTTCAGAAAATCTGAAGGCAAAGGAGGGAAGTCTGACAGAGGAGATTACACAAATGTCAAATGCTACAACTGTGGTGAGAAAGACCACATATCTCCTGATTGCAAGAAAGTGAAGAGTGACAAAGGCAAGGCTCTTGTCACAAAGAAGAAAAGTTGGACAGACACTTCAGATTCTAAAAGTGAGGAGAACTATGTCTTGATGGCAAATGCTGATATGGCAAATGCTGATAGCAGTCCTAAAGCTGCTGAGTTAAAGGTACCTCAAACTACTTATGCCTTTCATACTTATGATATTAATGAGTTGAGAAGATATCTTAAAACCATGTTCATTAGTTATAGAGATAAACTTTAACATATGAAAGATTAACTTCTGAAAATCTTGCTTGTAAAAAGAGGAATGATTATTCAGAAAAAGAGTTAGTCAAGTTCCATCAAACTCAGAAAGATAGAGATGATGCTTTCTATGTTAGGGATGAAGTACTTAAAATGAATGAATCTCTAAAAACTGAGCTAGAAAAGGAAAGAGAGATTATCAGGAATTGGACTAACTCTGGCAGAACAACTCAGAATTTGTTAAGTAGTGGAAACTGGAAAGAGGGCTTAGGTTATGGAGATGATAAGAATGATAATGGAACTGTAGATATTAAGCCTATAGTTGTTAATCAAAAGCCAAAGTTAAAACCTGTTAAGTTTGTAGCTGTAAAGTCTGAAACTGAGAAATCAGAAGTTAAAGAGGAATTAACTTCTGACAAACTAAAACAGGAAAAGACAACTAAAGTAAATGTAGGCTTAATGACAAAGAATCAGCTTAAGCATAAGCTGAAAGATGTAAAGAATATAAACAAGGTAAAGTCTCCTAGGAAAAATAGGAATGAAAAGGAAGGTATAAATAAAAGCAATGATTATAAGCCTGTTCCTAATGCTCCTAGAAAAACATGTCATAACTGTGGAAGTTCTAACCATCTGGCTTCTTTTTGCAGGAAGAATAAGAACATAAACTCTTTACCTTCAAAGAAAGGAGTTAAGAGTCAATCTGTTAGATATAGGCCATAAAATCCTTGTTTTCATTGTGGTAGTTTATGGCATTCCATTTACACTTGTAAGGAATATCATAGTTTGTACTATGATTATTATCAAATAAAACCTTCTTTAAAGAAAGTTAGCATTGTTCCTTCTAGTGTAAGTTCTGATACAAAGTCTGATAGTATAAATACTGATAAGAAAAACGTTAACATAAACTCTGATGCTAAATCCGCTGCAAATGTTAACAAACTTAATAAGGCCACAGGATCCAAGCAAGTCCGGGTCCTTAAAACTAATCATTAGTGGTCTTTGTGATTGCAGGGCAACAGGAAAAACATCCTAGTTCTGGACAGTGGATGTTCAGGACATATGACTGGAAATAAAGCCTTGCTATCAGACTTTGTGGAGAAGGCTGGCCCAAGTGTTTCTTATGGAGATGGCAACATTGGAAAAACATTGGGATATGGCAATATCAATCTTGGGAATGTCATCATTAAAGAAGTAGCTCTAGTCTCAGGACTTAAACACAATCTGCTGAGTGTTAGTCAAATATGTGACATAGGTTATCATGTGGATTTCTTTGAAGAACACTGTGAAATTGTAAGCAAATCTACAGGCAAAGTTGTTCTGAAAGGATACATGCATGGTAATATTTATGAAGCCAAGCTTTCAACAAGTACTGATGGTTCTGCAATCTGTCTGACGAGTAGAGCATCAATTGAAGAGAGCTGGAATTGGCACAAGAAACTCTCTCATTTAAATTTCAACAATATAAATGAACCGGTCAAGAAAGATCTTGTGAGAGGACTGCCAAAATCAGTATTTGCTCCTGATGGCCTTTGTGATTCATGTCAGAAGGCTAAACAAAGAAAATCTTCATGTAGATCTATTTGGTCCAGTGAATGTCATGTCTATTGCAAAGAAGAAATATGTTATGGTCATAGTGGATGAATTCACCAGATACACATGGGTGTATTTCTTGCACACAAAAAGTGAAACCTCATCTATCTTGATTGATCATGTCAAGCAACTAGATAAATTGGTCAAAGATTTTGTGAAGATAATAAGAAGTGATAATGGCACTGAGTTCAAGAATTTGACAATGGAAGAGTTCTGCAAAGACCATAGAATCAAGCAGGAATTTTCTGCTCCTGGAACTCCACAGCAAAATGGAGTTATTGAAAGAAAGAATAGAACTCTTATTGAAGCTGCACGAACTATGCTTGATGAAGCAAATCTACCAACCTATTTTTGGGCTGAAGCTGTGCAGACTGCTTGTTTTACTCAAAATGCAACACTCATTAACAAGCATGGAAAGACACCATATGAGATGGTGAAGAAAAAGAAACCAAATCTGAAGTATTTTCATATATTTGGATGCAAGTGTTTTGTTCTTAAGACTCACCCTGAACAACTATCCAAATTTGATTTAAAAGCTGATGAATGAATTTTTGTTGGATATTCACTTTCCACAAAAGCCTTCAGAGTCTACAATTTAATAACAAGGGTTGTCACAGAATCTATCAATGTCTCCTTTGATGATAAGAAGATTACTGGACTTGAAAATTTCGATGATCATGATCAGCTGAGATTCGACAATGAAGACTTAAATTCTGATACTGAAAATCCTGATAGTCTAAATCCTGATACTGCAAACTCTGATGGATTAAACTCTGATGTTATTGAAACTGTGTTGACTACGTCAAAGAAAGATGCACCTGTGCAGGGGGAGCATACTGAAGATACCACCACATCTCAAGAAGCATAAGAACATACAACTGGCTCTTCAAGTTCTGATTCATCAAGTTCTGATAAGCCAAGTTCTGATAGTTCTGAAAACTTAAATTCTGAAGGATCCAACTCAGAGAGCATAGTTTCAGGGGGAGCATCAGAAAATGTTGATGAAGATGGCATGGATCATGAGGGAGCATCCAGTTCTAGAGAAAACCTTCCATCTGCAAGGAAGTGGACTAAATCACATATACCTGACTTAATTATTGGAAATCCTGATGCAGGTGTCAGAACTAGAATAACTACTTCAAGTGAATGTCTTTATAATTCTTTTCTTTCTCAGACTAAACCAAAGAAAGTGGAAGAAGCTCTTCAAGATGCTGATTGGGTGCAAGCAATGTAGGAAGAGTTAAATGAATTTGAAAGAAATAAAGTCTGGACCCTAGTGTCAAGACCAAAGAACAAATCTGTTGTTGGTACAAAGTGGGTGTTCAGAAACAAAACTGATAGTGATGTCATAATTACAAGGAATAAAGCAAGGTTGGTTGCAAAAGGATATTCTCAATATGAGGGAATGGATTATGATGAAATAGTTGTACCAATTGCTAGATTAGAAGCCATAAGGATATTTTTGGCTTATGCTGCTCACAAAAAAATTTACTGTCTTTCAAATGGATGTGAAAAGTTCTTTTCTCAATGGAGAATTGGAAGAGGAAGTATATGTTGAACAACCTCCAGGCTTTGTAGATCCCAAATATCCAAATCATGTCTACAGGCTTGATAAAGCACTTTATGGCCTTAAGCAAGCTCCAAGAGCATGGTATGAGACTTTAGCTCAGTTTCTTCTGGAAAGTGGATTTAATAGAGGAACTATAGACAAAACACTGTTCTACCTCAACCATGGAAAGGACTTACTTTTGGTTCAGATATATGTTGATGATATCATCTTTGGTTCTACAAATGACAGACTTTGCAAGAAGTTTGCCAAACTGATGCAGTCAAGATATCAAATGAGTATGATGGGGGAACTTAGCTATTTTCTGGGCCTTCAAGTCAAGCAGAATGAAGAAGGCACTTTTATTTATCAAATCAAGTACACCAGAAATTTGCTGAAGAAATTTGGAATGCAAGATTGTTCAAGTGCATCCACTCCCATGGCCACTGCAACAAAACTGGATAAGAATATGGTAAATCAGTAGATATTACTGATTACAGAGGTATGATTGGCTCTCTATTCTATCTAACTTCTAGTAGACCTGATATCATGTATGCTGCCTGTCTTTGTGCAAGATTTCAAGCAGATCCAAGAAAACCCCACTTAATAGCTGTGAAAAGAATTTTCAAGTATCTTAAGGGAACAGCTGATCTGGGATTATGGTATCCTAGAGAATCAGACTTTAAACTAATAGGTTACTCAGATGCAGATTTGGCAGGTTACAAAATAGACAGGAAAAGCACAAGTGGAAGCTTCCAATTTCTTGGAGGCAGATTGGTTTCTTGGTTTAGCAAGAAACAAAAGTCAGTTTCCACATCAACTGCAGAAGCAGAGTACATTGCTGCAGGAAGCTGTTGTGCACAGATTCTTTGGATGAAGAATCAGTTACTGGATTATGGGTTAACTTATTTTAAAATCCCTATTTACCGTGATAATCAAAGTGCTATTGCTATGACAGGTAATCCAGTTCAACACTCAATGACAAAGCACATCAGCATAAGGTACCACTTCATAAGGGAACATGTGGATGAAGGTACAGTGGAATTGCACTTTGTTCCAACAGATCAACAACTAACATATATCTTCACCAAACCACTGTGTGAAGCTACTTTTACAAGATTGGTAAATGAACTTGGAATGGTTTCAGGTTCTTTCTCTAAATCTGCTTAGCTTTTGTTCTGATGCATCAGACTTTATGATCAGTATTTACAGATATTACTATCTTTATGTATTCTGTGCCTAATTGAAAATTGCTCAAGTACTGATTGTTGTCTGATGTGAATTTCTAAACTTTGATAGTGATATGAATGTTTCTGTGATTATTCAATCCAATGAGGATAAATATGCTAGATGCTGACCTAGTAGTCTTTAATATACCAACAAATCCCATGTTAGAAGTAATTATTTATGTGGAAATCTATTGACACAAGCAAATTCTGATATTGAGCTTAGTTAAGTTTACTTTGTCTATCTTATTACTAAGTCAAAAACTAGAATAATGCTTCTCATATGTTAAATTCCGATGTTAGTAAATCTAGTGAATATACTAAGTGCTGATAAGCCTCACTTATCAAAAGAAAAGGAAAAGAAAAAGAGATAAAAGTCAGGTACTCCTTTGAGATCTAGAGTAAAAACTGTGGAAGGGAAGACCCGAGTGCATTGCTGGTATTAAGTAATATGCATCAGAAAAGCAAAATAAATATTTTTCTTGGTGACTTTTCACACTCTATGATTACTGGAGAAATACTCTGATAATAGCATAAATTCTGATAAGCAGTCGTGACTCACTTACACTGAGAAGCCACTATAAAATGGAATTTCAAAAGATGCATAAAATGAGCACAAAACAGTTGAGGTGGACTCATGCATGAACTCATTCTAAAGTAAACTTTAGAATTATGACAGATTTTGAGAAAAGTTCTTAGTTATGCCTTATTTCTAAGATGCACTGAAGTGAATCAGACTTTAATCTTTGTCTGATATTTAGTTTACTGCACACACATACACTCCATATGAATGATGAAAATTACCGTGGTGATAAATGATGTTTTAGATGAATAGTTTATGTGTCAGATTGCATAAATTCTGAGGACAAGTTATGATGGAAGTTCTGATGATTAAGTTCTGAAGAAATGAAATCAGAATTTGTGTGAAGAATTGCAGAAATAGGCATTCATTTTTTCGAGTTAAGAAATCATGTTCTGATGACTATTAAGTTCTGATATTACACTCTGATTCTTTACTTGACTTATTTGTGGTTAAAATCTGAAACAGTCTTATTTAAAATCAGAATATATTTGTGTGAGATATTAACAGTCAATACAATTAGGGTTGGTGGTATACGTCCATGCACAGTAATTTTTACTTGTTTCATGTGCGCATTAAATCCTGTTTTACACTTCCAATGGTTGTTTTTATTCTCATCAGTCTAGGAAGACGAGGTAGAATTATTTCTACCTATAATCATTAAATTTTCCTTGCATCTCCTGACATTCCATTGGCTATATAAACCAACACTTCATTCTAGCCAGCACATCTCTCATTTTCTCACAAACTCACTCTCGTCTTATTCTTATCACCACAAATGGCTGCATTTGGCTGGTTTTACAATTATGGCACTGAGACTGTACATGTTTTTCTAAATGGAATTCCAACTCCATACCATATCAACAACATTCCTCATAATCTCTGGATTCAATTTCCTGAGATCATTAAACGTGATCTGTTGACAGTCCGAAGAGATCTACATCTCTGTCATCTCCGACAGCAGGAGCGAATTATTCGTCTCGCTGTTCTTTTTGTTGAGAGTAGGAAGAAGAAATAATTTCTTCTCCCTGTTTCTCTTCACCGTCAGTTTTGTCAGGCTTCTTAGCTTAGGACAAAAGCTGTTGCTGTTAGGATTTGTAGCTTAGAATAATCTTGTAATTTTGTGATGTAATTTAAATTTCATGAAATGTAGTTGCTCAATATATTAATGAAATTTTATATTTATGCAAGATTTTGTCTCCGAGTCGTTTGATATTCTGATGCATTTTTAAATCTTGATTTACCCATATTCTGATGACCGTTTTAGCTCTGATACAAATCAAGTTCTGATTCTGACGTGACAATATTTGTGTTAGGAATATATGTGCATTAGTTTGATGATATGTTTAACAAAACACTTAAGTAGAAATTCAGTGTCTGTAGCCTCAACGGATAAGACCACTTTGGCTATCCGTTGATGGTGTAGCTTTACTTAGAAATAAGTCTAGTGTTGTAGCATATTTCAGTCTCTGTATTTAAGATGTAATTCTTAGAAGTTGAGAGAAACTATGAGTCATGTTGACTACTAGAAGATATGCAGATAGGAAGGCCAATTGTAAATATTTCATGCCTTGTAATTTTGTATAAATGAAGTGGTATCAACGGATGACTTAAAGACCTTCAACGGATGAGAAGCTAAGCTTCAACGGATGTCTCTAAAGCTTCAACGGATAACATCCTTCAACGGATGAGTGCATCAACGGATGAAAGCTTCAACGGATGTTCTGTTGATTAACCGTTGATAAGTGGTAGTTGTACCTACAAACAGAGGCACGTGGGTGAACAGAGATAACTGAAATGTGGCAGCCTAATTTCAGGATCATCAGAAAAAGCAGCCATTCTACTCTAGTATAAAGAGACATTAAGTCAACAAAGTACTGGAGTGAACTGGAGAAGAAACAAGTGGAGATCTTACTTTATTATTTTATATATCCTTATCTTCACTTGTAAACTTGGTAACATAAAAACCAAGTAGTAGCTAGTAATTAGATAAGAATTTTTCCAGAGCTGTTTAGAAAAATCTTGAGAGAAAAATTATCTAGTTTGTACTAGGATGCAGCTGTGATCAAATTCTTAGATCACAGAATTTCTGAAATACCATCTCTGGTGGAACAACAAATCCACCAGAAAAGTTTTTAAAGGTTTATTGTGTTCTTTACATTTGTGTTTGAATATATATCTGTCTGTATCAGCTTAAAGCAATTCACACACTTGTTCATCTTGAACACACAGTCTTTATAAACTGCTCAAAACTTGAAAAAGTTTTGAGATTTACATTCAACCCCCCTTCTGTAAATCTCATTGTTAGTTCTCTAGAAATAACAATTGGTATCAGAGCAGGCTCTTGACAAACAAAGAGTTTAAAGATCTTGGAATCTAACAAAGATGAGTAAGAAGGATATTGGAGTAAAAATCCCAGTTCTTGACAGAGACAGTTATCACCACTGGAAGGTGAAAATGCACCTTCATCTACTCTCCCAAGATGAAGGTTATGTAAACTGTATTGAGAATGGTCCTCACATTCCCCACAAAGTAGCCACAGTTGCTACGGCCACAATTGCTGTTGGTCAATCCATTCCAAAACCTAGAGCAGAATGGACAATGGAAGACACAGAAGAAGTCCACAAGGATAAGAAGGCTATGAACATTTTGTTCAATGGTCTTGACAAGGATATGTTTGATAATGTGATAAATTGCTCAACTGCCAAAGAGGTTTGGGACACAGTTCAGCTGCTGTGTGAAGGTACAGAACAAGTAAAAGAGAACAAGATGCAGCTTCTCATTCAACAGTATGAGTATTTTCATTTTGAAGAAAATGAATCTTTAAATGACACATTTAACAGATTCCAAAAGCTGTTGAATGGATTGAAGCTGTATGGTAGAGTGTACCAGGTGAAGGATTCAAATCTTAAATTCTTAAGATCCTTGCCAAAGGAATGGAAACCCATGACTGTCTCCTTAAGAAACTCTCAGGATTATAAGGACTTCACTCTTGAAAGATTATATGGAATCTTGAAGACTTATGAACTAGAGTTGGAACAGGATGAGGTATTGGAGAAGGGGAGAAAGAAAGGAAATTCAGTTGCATTGGTAGCTGAAAATGAGAGGGAATGCAGACAAGAAACTGTGAGATCTACATCAAACTCCAAAGATGGTACAAGATATCAGGAATCAAGCAAAGGAAAAGAGCAAGTTGCTGAGAATGAAGACAACTCCAGTCAAGATGACTCTGATAGTGTTGATGAGCATCTTGCATTTCTGTCCAGGAGATTTGCAAAGATGAAGTTTAAGAAAAACACTAGAGCCACTAAACCTCATAAGAACATGGTGGACAAATCAAAGTTCAAGTGTTTCAATTGTGGTATAAGTGGACAATTTGCAAGTGAGTGCAGAAAGCCAACCTCTGAAAAGAAGAAATTTGACCAAGTAGATTACAAGAAGAAATATTTTGATCTGCTCAAGCAAAAGGAAAGGGCTTTCATTACTCAAGAAAAAGATTGGGCAGCTGATGGAGAGGAAGAGAATGAAGATGTGGAGTATGTCAACTTAGCTCTCATGGCTGATTCTGAGGAAAATGAAGTTAGTTCATCAAGCAATCAGGTAACAACTCAGGTAATCACTACTGATGTAACACAACTTACTAAAGAAGAGTGCAATGATGCTTTTAATGACATGTCTACTGAATTGTATCATTTGCGTGTGTCTCTTAAATCTCTTACTAAAGTAAATAGTAGGATTAAAGAGAACAATCTGTTTTTAAGTAATAGAAATGCTATGTTAGAAGATAAGTTGATTGACCTAGAGAAAACCAAGCTGCATTGTATATCTGTTGAGAATGAACTAGCTGAATCTATTAAGAAAGTAGAAATACTTTCTAATCAATTAAAGAGAGAGCAAGAGGTGATTAAAGCCTGGAAAACATCTAGGGATGTTAGTGCTCAAATTGCCAAGGTCCAAGGAATTAAATCATTCTGTGAAACTGCCTGGGATAAAAACAAAAAGAAACTGGAATTAATTGATGGGCTGTCAACGGATGTGGAATCAACGGATGATGAAGGTTATCCGTTGAAGGAAGAAAATGAGCATCCGTTGAAGGTTCCTCAATTAAAACAGGCAGATGTTTCTAATAGTGAAAATCTAAAGAAACTCAACAAAAAGTTTGGTTCAACTTCCAAGAACTTTGTTAAAGAAGAAGCAAGCACATCCAAAGATGTCAGTAAGGTGAATATATGGCACATGACCTTAGAACAGTTAAATAATAGGCTCAAGATGGTTGAGGATAAAAAGGAAACTAAAAGAAAATCTAACAGAAATGGGAAGGTAGGTGTTAACAAACATAACAATTACACACCTGATAGGTATGCTCCTAAAAAAGCTATGTGCATTGTAGTAGTGTTAATCATCTATCTGCTAATTGCAAATCTATTAAGAAAACCCCCATAACTGTACCCTCTTCCATGCCTAACATGTCTGCATCATCTCTACATGCTATGCCTACTATGTCTCAACAGAATCCTTATGCACATTTTGCAAACATGCCATATTTTAACAATCCTTATCTTGCTGCATTTAGTATGCCTCAAATGCCATACAATATGCCTATGTGGAATAACATGTATGCACAATCCATGCCTTATCATATTCCAAATATGCTAAATGATTCTGTGACTAACCCTACACCTCAACCAACTACATCTAAGACCAAGGTTGACTCAAAGTTACCTAAGTCTAGAGATGCAGGAGGAATGAAGTCTAGAGAAAGGCTAACAAGAATGGACCCAAGGAAACTTGGGTACCAAAATCAAATTGATTGATTTTATGGTGTGCAGGGAAATAGAAGAAATCTATGGTACTTGGACAGTGGCTGTTCAAGACACATGACAGGAGATTTCTCCCTGCTCACAGAGTTTAAGGAAAGAGCTGGCCCTAGCATAACCTTTGGAGATGACAGCAAAGGGTTTACTATGGGATATGGCTTGATTTCAACAAGGAATGTCATCATTGATGAAGTTGCATTAGTTGATGGTCTCAAACATAACTTACTGAGCATCAGTCAACTATGTGATAAAGGGAATACAGTTTCCTTCAATTCTGAAGCCTGTGTTGTCACTAGTAAGAAAGACAACAAAGTGGTTCTAACTGGAGTTAGAAAAGGAAATGTGTACTTAGCTGACTTCAACTCTGCAAATGCAGAATCTATTACTTGTCTCTTCAGCAAAGCAAGTTCAGTTGAGAGTTGGCTATGGCACAAGAAGCTATCCCATTTGAATTTCAAGACAATGAATGATCTAGTCAAAAAGGACCTAGTAAGAGGAATTCCTCTTGTTGAATTCTCAAGGGATGGTTTGTGTGATGCTTGTCAGAAAGGCAAACAAAGGAAAGCATCATTCAAAAAGAAGCTTGAAACAACAATTGATGAACCATTACAGCTGCTACATATGGATTTGTTTGGACCAGTCAATGTATTGTCAATTGCAAGAAAAAGATATTGCTTAGTGATTGTAGATGATTTCTCAAAGTTTTCATGGGTCTATTTTCTTGGATCAAAGAATGAAGCAAGTGAAATCATTATCAATCACATCAGGCAAGTCAATAATCATCCTGACCTGAAGGTTAGGAATATCAGGAGTGACAATGGAACTGAGTTCAAGAATTTATCAATGAGGCTGTTCTGTGAAGAAAATGGAATCATGCATGAGTTCTCAGCTCCAAGAACACCTCAGCAAAATGGGGTAGTTGAAAGAAAGAACAGATCTTTAATTGAGGCTGCCAGAACAATGCTTGAAGAATCAAAGTTACCAACATATTTCTGGGATGAAGCTGTTAATTGTGCCTGTTTCACTCAAAATATCTCTTTGATCAATCAAGCTAAAGGCATGACTCCTTATCAGTTGTTCAAGAGAAGAAAACCAACTCTAAACTTTCTTCATGTCTTTGGATGTAAATGCTTTATACTAAGGAATCAATCTGACCATAAAGGGAAGTTTGATGCAAAGGCTGATGAAGGGATATTTGTTGGTTATTCAGCTGGAAAATCTTATAGGGTCTACAATCTAAGAACCAACATTGTTATGGAATTTGTGCATGTTGTGTTTGATGATAAAAAGATTGATGGACTAACAGATGAGGGACAATATGAGAGACTCAAATTTGACAACATTGAGATATATTGTGATGATAGTGAAGAGGAGACTGATGGAGATAACACTTCAAAAGGGATTCAAAACATGCCCTTGGATAATGCACAAAATACTGCATCCGTTGAAAGTCAGAATTCTGCATCCGTTGATAGAGGCAATGCAGTATCCGTTGAAAGACATGGTGTATCATCCGTTGAAGTACTAAATGAAGCATCCGTTGATCATATTTTATCAACGGATAATCGATTTACATCATCAGTTGATAGAACTCCAAGTTCCCTGCAAAGGACCAACAACTCAGGGGGAGTTTCAACTAGTCAACACTCTGTCTCACATCATGACAATACTGAGGCCACCTCATCTAGAGCACATCTTCCACTTCAAAGGAAATGGACCAAGAATCATCCCTTTGAACTGATCATTGGTGATGCATCATCTAAAGTGCAAACAAGAAGAGCTACTCAAGATGAATGTCTGTATAGTAGTTTTCTATCTCAGGAGGAACCTAAGAAAGTGGAAGAAGCCTTATTGGATCCAGATTGGATATTAGCTATGCAGGAAGAGCTAAACCAATTTGAGAGAAACCAAGTTTGGAAGCTGGTACCCAAACCAAAGAACAAGAGTCCTATTGACACAAAATGGGTATTCAGAAACAAGATGGATGAAAATGGCATTATCATAAGGAATAAAGCCAGATTGGTTGCTAAAGGCTATTCTCAGCAAGAGGGAATAGATTTTGATGAGACATATGCTCCTGTTGCAAGACTTGAAGCCATCAGAATTTTTCTAGCCTATGCAGCTCATGCCAATTTCAAAGTCTATCAAATGGATGTCAAGAGTGCATTTCTAAATGGGAAATTAGAGGAAGAAGTCTATGTAAGTCAACCTCCAGGATTTGAAGATCCAAATTTTCCAGACTATGTATATTATCTGTTGAAAGCACTCTATGGACTGAAGCAAGCACCTAGAGCCTGGTATGAAACCTTATCAAAATTTCTTTTGGAGAATCACTTCACTAGAGGTACTGTTGATAAAACTCTCTTCTTTAGGAATGTTAATGGCTCTAGTATACTTGTTCAAATTTATGTAGACGACATAATATTTGGTTCTAAAGATGATAAACTTTGTAAAAAGTTTGCTAAGCTAATGCAAAGTAATTATGAAATGAGCCTTATGGGAGAACTAACTTATTTTCTTGGTTTACAAATTAAACAAGTTAGTAATGGAATTTTCATTAGTCAAACTAAATATATTCATGATCTTTTAAAGAAGTTTGACTTAATGGAATGTTCATCTGCAAAAACTCCCATGGTCACTGCCACCAAACTTGAATTAAATAAGACTGAAAGGTCTGTGGACATTACAAGTTATAGAGGCATGGTTGGTTCACTTTTATATTTAACTGCTAGCAGACCAGATATAATGTTTGCTACATGTCTGTGTGCTAGATTTCAAGCTGATCCTAGGGAGTCTCACTTAATAGCTATCAAAAGGATTTTCAGATATCTCAAGGGTACACCAAATTTAGGTATTTGGTATCCTAGAGAATCTGGCTTTGATCTAATTGGTTATTCAGATGCAGACTATGCAGGTTGCAAAATAGACAGGAAAAGTACAATAGGCTCCTGCCAATTCCTGGGAAACAAGCTTGTATCATGGTTTAGCAAAAAGCAAAATTCAGTCTCTACTTCTACAGCTGAGGCTGAATACATTGCTGCTGGAAGTTGCTGCTCTCAAGTGTTATGGATGAGAAATCAACTCCTTGACTATGGACTTCATGTTGATAGAATTCCTATCTTTTGTGACAACACAAGTGCCATAGCCATAACAGAGAATCCTGTACAGCACTCAAGAACCAAGCACATTGATATCAAGTACCACTTCATTAGGGAGCATGTCATGAATGGTACAGTGGAACTACATTTTGTTCCAAGTGAACAACAAATTGCAGACATATTTACCAAGCCACTTGATGAATCAACATTCACAAGATTAGTAAGTGAGCTAGGTATGCTTAATTACTCTTAAAATTCATGTCCTTATTGCAATTTGAATTGAAGCCTGAAATATATTAGTTGCTAGAAAAATTTGACTTTTAACAAAGTTTATACCATCAACGGATGTTTCCTATCCGTTGAAAGTCAAAATTGCTCTATCAACGGATATTCATTATCCGTTGAAAGACAAATACATTTCTGGAATTTTTATCCGTCAACGGATAAAACTGAAGTACCTTTCAACGGATGACAATTTGCCTTATCCGTTGAAATGTCACATCAGTCGATTCAGGTGTTTCACAGCCGTTGATTCTATTTTCTTAACCGTTGATACTCATACATACATCTGTATGTATTGGTTTTAAAGGTAGTTGTTAGAATACTTACAGTTAATTCTTAAACGGCTGAAATTCACTAACATATACTTATTGATTAATCTTTTACTAATTTTTTTTTGAAAGCATATAAGCCCTTCTGATTTTTCATTTTTACTTTACGCTTTCTTAAAATTTCAAGTATTTACCATTTTCTCTCTGCAAAACCTTCAAGTTATTCTCTGCAATTTCTACTCACAACAATGGCACCAGTCGTGAAAATTATGTCTCAATCTGGGTTCATCTATGAGAAGAACAATTTCATAGCTTTGGTAGAAAAGAATGAAGCCCATTCAGACTATCACAAAATGATGGACTTCATCAAAAACTGTAAACTTAGCTATGCAATGCTGGAAGCCCCAACGATTTACTGTGAAGTAGTTGAGGAGATTTGGACAACTGCTGAGTTCAACTCCATAGATATGACTATCTCCTTCACTCTCAAAGTTTTGGTCATAATCAATGAGAATAATAAACTCAAGTGCTGGGCACAAGAGAAAAGAGTTCTTGCAGATTTATTGAGAATGGATCTCAACAGCAGTGTGCCATTGGTATATTTACCAATCATGAATGCACCTCAGGTAGGTGAGGTAATTGCTTCTACAACTCCTACTTCTTCCAACCCCTCTATTTCTTTATCTTCTAGTGTGGCCATGAAATCTGTGACAATGCCCCAACAGATTTCTACCAAGGTCACCAAAACTAAACTTTCAAAATCAAAGACAAAGAAAACCACCTCTGTTGTTTCTCAAAAGACAACAGTTGTAACACCAACCATTAACCCTGAGGGGAGTGAACAGGGTGTGAGTGGTGAGGGGAGGGGTGAACATCAAAGAAACCCCCAGGATAAGGAAGGAGAGTTAAGTGCTTCCCAAGCTAGCCAAGCCACAGTTTCTCAAAAAGCTTGGTGGTTGAAAAGGTATCTAGCACATCCCTAGTTGCATCCTCCCAAAAGGATGTTACTATTGAAAATAGTTCCCAACCAGGAACACAGAACAAATGAGGGAGGGACACTGAAGCCAAACACTCACCAACAAAAGCTTTTATTAGAAGAAAGAAGGCTAGAACCCAATCTTCTACACAGGGTGCACACACTGCACAGATACATCCATCTGTATCTATGCCTTCTCAAACTCAGTTTGATGTGGCTCCAATAAATGTGGAGTCACAGCCCCATTCTCTCACAATAATCACACATCAATCACCAAACACTTCATCACCATCTCTGGATGTGGATATGTTATTCCCATCAATTCCTGATTCTCCCTCTTTACAACTCAGGGAGGAGCCCCACTCAAATACAGGTGATCATCATCTCTTAGATGATTTGTTGGATCACCCGCAAATTCTTTCAGATATAATTGAAGGATCTGTGTCACCACATCTCAAATCAATCTACACAGATTCAACAGTTATATCACTTTCAATTTCAACTTCTTTTCCTTCTTCAACGGATATCACTCATCCGTTGACAAGTGGTTGCTCTTCAACGGATAAGCTTAACAGCAGTTATCCGTTGATAACATCAGTTTCACCTTCAACGGATATTCCACATCCGTTGATAGTCTCTCCACACATAACTGAATCAATTCCAAGTGTAGAAGACATGAATACTGTGCAATCACTCTTAGGATTGAGGGAAGGGAGTGAAAATTTGAGTGAGAGGCTGGGTTGCTCCCAGGCAAAAGGAGAGATTGAGAGCTCAAAAATGCATGCTATTTCTTCCAGCATGGCAAAAGTAAGTGAGAGGAGTACCACCTTAGTAGGTGAAGGTGAGGGAGTGAGTTGTGTGAGCCAGGGGGAGCCCCTGATGCAAGAAAATAGAGAAAAAGAGAGAAAGGCAGGTACAGTAGATATAAGGGTGGAACCAGCCATTGCTAGTGAGTCAATGATTGTGGATGATGCTGAAAAGGAAAGACAATTTCAGCAACATTATAAAGCTGTAATTGATAACATTTCCTTGGATGCTGACACTTTTACTCATCCTGTGTCAGCCTATAAAATGTTGGCTGCTCAGGGCAATGAGGAGGCAGAAAAGACACTACATCTAGTACACACAACAGAATCTCTTCAAAGGGATAAAGCTGCTATTAACAAGATGCCTTCTACAGCTGGTGAGCCATCTGAGGAATTTGGAGTAAATTCTGATGATAATGACTCTGTTTCTTTTGATGGAAGCATGAACTTAGGGGGAGATGAAGGCCCTAGTTCAATTCCAAATCTACCTGAATGGGCTTTGACAAAGGAGTATAGATCAGGGGAATTCAATGTCTCCTTAGTCAAACAAATCAACACTATTCAACATGCCATTCAGAACACTTCACATGCAAGTATCAAGGCTATCCTTCAAGCTCACCTGGACTCACTGCATCTCATGAAGTTGCAGCAAGTAAAGCAGAATCTGAGTATGGATGATCTCAGGAAGGAATCAGTTACTAAGAAAAGGCTGGCCAAGTTGGAAGACAGAGTTCAAGTTATTGAAGATTCTGTGGCCACCATTCTTCACAACCAACAATCTCAAACCAGTCTCCTAATGCAGCTGGCAAAAGCACAAGGCTTGACCCCTCTCCTTGATGATAACAAAAAGGGGGAGAGTAAAAGGGAAGGGGAAGGAGAGCCATCTACAAAAATCAAAATATCTAAAGTGCTAGTTCCTGCCATCACTACTTCTCCAATCATTCAAATCAAAGGAAAGCCTGATGGAATTGATTTGATTCAGCTAGCAGCAGCTGAAATTCAAGTGAAAGAGCAAAGGAGGAGAATTGATGAAAGGTTGCAACTGTTGTTTGGCTCTACACAAGATAAATCAACATCTGTGAAATATAGCACAAAGATTGAACCAATCAACATGGAGCTCAAGCCAGTAGGGAGACATAAGGATGGAGAAGCTTCTTCCAAAGAACTACAAGCTATAATTCTCAAGCCCAATAAAAGATCCAATAAGGACTCTACAAAGAATCCTTTAAAAGAAGTGGACTTTCCTCCTCCAAAAGCTGATGAGAACAAGCTTTTAGGTAGGAGTATTGCTTATCTCAAAGAGACCATGGATGAGGCTGTAAAGAGAAATAGGGCTATTATCTCTAGAGAGGGAAAGAGCATATGTGTGATGCAAGGACATCCCAAATTCTCAATAGCCAAGAAGGAAGAAGTCAAGCAACTAAAGGCTGACAAAAGAGCACAAGCAAAGCTTGAACAACAGCTAAAGTCAAGTCAAGTTGAAGAAGAGAAAGGAATTGAAGTCAGGGGTGAAGACAAGATTGCAAACCTAGATGAGGTTTTTGGGAGTATATTTGGTGAAAGTATGGAAGAAAGAGAGGAATGGCAGAAGGGAAACAGAAGAAAGGCCAAGGCACATAGAAGGAGTGAAGATAATACTGAAGTAACCAAATCTATATCTAAACCACTACCTTCCATACCTGAACCTCTTGTTGCTAATCCCACTATAAACATCCATGGTGAACCAATCATTCCAAAAGAGGAACCTATTGATTGGGACACCATCAAATTGCCTACCTTTCTAACCACTCTTCCACTACCAAAGAAACAGAAAAGAAAACCCAAATCTACACCTCCCATAACCTCTAAGAAATTCACTCAAAAACAAAAGCCTAAGCCTAAGCCATCCATTTCTAAAGATGATTATGTTCACATCTGTGACATAAAAGAAATTTCAGACATTGAACTCTATCTGGATGAGCTGGAGGATGTAAGAGGAATAGCTGCTTACAGACAGCTACCAGAGAGATTAGTGTTCAGATACAAAGGAGCTGGGGAAAGAACATGGCCTCTCCACAGGATTCTGAATGAAGGCTACTCTACCTTGATTAGAGTCTTTTTAGCTATACAAAAGGATTCTGGCTTTACCAGAACTGCCAAGACTGAAATTCTCAACAAGATTGCCAATATAAGGAAAACTTGGAGGGAGCCCAATGCTTTACCCAGGACTTTACTCATTCAAGGGGAATTACAATTCACAAATCACCTCATTGGTTGATGGAATTTAGAGATGATAAAGGAGTCAGAAGATTTTTCAGACTTGAAGACCAACTCAAGATTGCCAGCAATGAAACTCTCAAGGAAATGCAATCTAAGTTGGATATCAGTGTTGAAGATGAAGCTGAATTCTTCAGACAACTCCAACTCCAAATTGAGGAAAATGACAAAGGGCTAGGAAAGAAAACCAGGGAACAAAGAAGAAAAAGATGATTTGCTCAGGCTAAAGGAGTATCCTTGGAAATACTGTAAATCTTCAATTTCCTCCTAGTACATACATTTTTGCAGCATTTTCAAATTTCTACTTAGTTTCAATTCATATATCTGTTAAGTGTTTTGTTATCATCAAGTTAACCCTGAATTTATGCCTACAATTCTTATAGACATAAATAGGGGGAGATTGTTAGGAATATATGTGCATTAGTTTGATGATATGTTTAACAAAACACTTAAGTAGAAATTCAGTGTCTGTAGCCTCAACGGATAAGACCACTTTGGCTATCCGTTGATGGTGTAGCTTTACTTAGAAATAAGTCTAGTGTTGTAGCATATTTCAGTCTCTGTATTTAAGATGTAATTCTTAGAAGTTGAGAGAAACTATGAGTCATGTTGACTACTAGAAGATATGCAGATAGGAAGGCCAATTGTAAATATTTCATGCCTTGTAATTTTGTATAAATGAAGTGGTATCAACGGATGACTTAAAGACCTTCAACGGATGAGAAGCTAAGCTTCAACGGATGTCTCTAAAGCTTCAACGGATAACATCCTTCAACGGATGAGTGCATCAACGGATGAAAGCTTCAACGGATGTTCTGTTGATTAACCGTTGATAAGTGGTAGTTGTACCTACAAACAGAGGCACGTGGGTGAACAGAGATAACTGAAATGTGGCAGCCTAATTTCAGGATCATCAGAAAAAGCAGCCGTTCTACTCTAGTATAAAGAGACATTAAGTCAACAAAGTACTGGAGTGAACTGGAGAAGAAACAAGTGGAGATCTTACTTTATTATTTTATATATCCTTATCTTCACTTGTAAACTTGGTAACATAAAAACCAAGTAGTAGCTAGTAATTAGATAAGAATTTTTCCAGAGCTGTTTAGAAAAATCTTGAGAGAAAAATTATCTAGTTTGTACTAGGATGCAGCTGTGATCAAATTCTTAGATCACAGAATTTCTGAAATACCATCTCTGGTGGAACAACAAATCCACCAGAAAAGTTTTTAAAGGTTTATTGTGTTCTTTACATTTGTGTTTGAATATATATCTGTCTGTATCAGCTTAAAGCAATTCACACACTTGTTCATCTTGAACACACAGTCTTTATAAACTGCTCAAAACTTGAAAAAGTTTTGAGATTTACATTCAACCCCCTTCTGTAAATCTCATTGTTAGTTCTCTAGAAATAACAATTTGTTTACTTGGTTTCTTTATGGTCATTCTCTCATTTGTTATATTTTTACAGAATATTGGTCTCGCAGTAAAAAAATAATTTATTAAGTGGGAACAGTTTTAAATTTTAAAATAAAATTGAACTACCTTAATTAATGGGATTACTTGGTAAGAGGAACTGTTTTTCCTTGAAAAACTGCATGTGATAAGTAATGATTACTGAATTCCCGTGCCCATTAATAATCTTTTACTGCTGCATGTCTGACAGGTGTCCCAACGGTTACTTTTTCTACCGTGTATAAGTAAAAGAGAGAAAAGATTATAAAATCTTTTATTTAATTTCACATTTTATCTCTCTCTCTTTACTTCTATTCTCTCTCATCTCCTGACGCTTTTTCATACAGACATTTTATCAAATACCTTACAGGCAACCTAATTTCTCAACTTTTCTCATGGCACCTAAGGATTTGATTATAGATGGAGCCAAGTTTGTACCCAACAACTATGCTGCAATCTTGAATAATGCTGAAGCTCCATCTGATTTGCACTTTGTGCAAGATCTTCTAGCACACAATGAGATTGGGTATGCGTTGACCCAACCTCAAGTCATTTCAAGCCAATAAATTCTGACGTTCTGGCGGACTGGGCATTATGATAATGGTGGTGCTACTGGTACTCCAAGCATTATTTTTGAAGTGAATGATGTTGAGCATGTGGTAACTCCTGGAGCAGTTCGTAAAGCTCTCCACTTACCAGAAGGCCGCATTTTTTCAACAGCGGAAGAACCTGTTCTACAGCAGCTCATGGCCAATTTGGGGAATGAGAAGAGTTTGGCCAAGCTTGGACAGTTGAAAATGGCACATATCAGGAAGGAATGGAGCTTTTTCTTCGACTGCATCACTAAGGCATTCGCCAATAAGTGTTCTAACTTTGATACCATTCCAATTATGAGTCAACACATCAGGTATGCTATTATTCACCAAACTCATTTTGATTTTGCAAGTGTTGTGCTAGGTTTTATATGGGATAGGATGACAGAAGATAGGAATGTAGTGTACTTTGCTAGATTCTGTCAGCTTATATATAACTTCTATTGTGCTGATGAACCCCAACCTACCACTGACTTAATTCCACCCCATTTAAGCTTGCAAAACAGGCTTTTAATGACTTGGTAAATGCTGACCTTAAGAAAAAGGTGGTTAGACCCTTACAGATACCTCGGTCTGTAAAATAGATCCTGGTACATGCTGATCCTTAAACCTATAGATCTGTTTACCCTGATGTTCAACCCACCAACACATCCCAGACACCACAACAACCATCAGAACATACCACATATACACCTCAACCTACTCAACCCTCTATCAGAACATATCTCAAACCTTCACAGATATCTCAACCTTCATCATCAGCACATACTGTGAGGCCTTCATCTTCAAAGCCCAAGAGGACAAAGACTGTACCTCAGACACAACAGAAGAGAAGGAGGATTGTTCTGAGAGATGAGTTAGACAGTGATGAACAGGTTCCTGTGTCAGAACCTGTTGTCAAAGAAGCTGAGAAGGTCTCTTCTCAGAAGGATATTGGAATTGGGGGTTCTAAGCTTCTCAAAAGGCTTAGAAGGATGTATTCTGGTGAAACTCCCAAGGAATCTCCACCTTCAAAGAGATACAAGAAACAGACAGCACAAAGGTACATGGCTGAGTCAGTTTCAGAGGATGAGGAAGCAGCAGCTAGGGAAGGAGATCAGGAATCTCTGATCTCAAAAGAGACAGAATTTGCTGAAGCTACTGCATCTACAACTCCATTGTCACCAACTCTGGAAACTGCTCAAGATAAAGTATCTACACCACCTGTGACTCCTGTAAATGAACCAGTATCTACTGTAGACCCATGCACAAGTGCTGAGATTGATATTCACAACCTAATTGTGCCTGAGGTTCTCTACTTAGAAGCTCCACCAGCTCAAATCAATCCATCAACGACACCAATTCCTAATGCTAATGAAACTCCAGAATTGTCTACAACACCTTCTCTGCATCTAGACATTGAAGATCAGACTATAGGTGAGCATCAGAATATGGCTGTTGATCAGAACTTGGAAGCACATCAGCACTTAGAGGATGATGTTGAAGCCTCCATTGCCTCTCACACTGTTCTTTTATCAGAGGATGTTGACTCTGTAAGTTCTGATGCTACAAATGCTGATGATACTGGTGATGCTGCTATAAATGCAGATGCTGATGAAGCTGGTCCTTTTGGACATGCACCTCTACAAGCTCCTTCAAAAGCTGAACTAGTTAAAAAGTTTGTTAGAGGAGATGCACCAGTACCTTGGAGTGAAACTCCTAGAGGACAGGAGTGGACTAAGGAATGTAACTCAGTCAGTTTTATTCCTTCTGAAAAGATTCTTGCTTGTCACACCCCCAACTTAAATAGCGAAATAAATATAGCTATTACATCTTTTTAATGAAGAATACACAACCAAAATCCAAGATCTTACAGTTTAGGGTTTGGAACAGCCCAACACTACCAACTATTACATCTGATTACAAATACCGAGTCCTCACACAACTATTATTACTTATTCTACCTGAGCTCGAACATAAGTATCAGCATCACAGGCCTTACGGGCAGTCTGCTTGAATCTAACCATAGCTGCTAGCTGTAATATAAGGGTAAAGCAAGAAGTGAGCCAAAAGCTCAACAAGTGCTAATAGTACAACGCAAAACATAAATCGAGATATACCTTTAGGAATGACAATGGAAAGACATAATCAATGATAACGAGAGATAAAACTTATGTGAGTTGGCATCATTTTGCTTGCATCAAAACAAATTTTAAAAATCATTCTTAATCAAAATCATTTTATGACGCTACGGATTACAGCCGGTGATCAGCCGCGAAGTAATCCCGAACCTCGCTGGGTTCTAAAACATTATTGGGAATCCCTAGGCAACTTTTAAGCCTAATATAAGTGTGGAAAGGACTCGCGTCTCAGTCCAGATCCACCATTCAAAGAAAACATTTATCCCCCTTTGGGACTGAAAAATCCACATTTTAATCATTTTAAAAACTGATGCCGATTTATGACAAAATCTCTTTCGACTGTAATCATTTTTATCAAGGGATTATAGATCAACTTGAAACACTGGAAATATGACACTAAATCTCAGGGCCATGATCCACTAGACTTTACTATATTAGGGTAATTGAGAGGTTTCCATAAACAAGAACTTTGACAAGGAAATTGAGCAAGGCTATTGGATAATATGAAAGAGTAATGCCAAACTAGGCTTAAAGCAATGGTTGTAGACAAGGTATAGGTATCAGAACATCAAGAAGATAAGCATCACTGGTTCCAATAGGATAGAGGTGCTAAAATATAAAGAAAGTGATCATCAGCTCAAGATATAACAGGGTATCAAGCTTTTAGGGTAAGGATAGGGTTATCAAACAATCATGAATGAATTTAAGAAATGATTGGCTTTTAGGTATAAAGATAAAGTTTCTATCGAGGTTATTTCAAGAGTTGAATCAAAGCATCAGGGTGCAATATCAAGATTTCTCAGGGATCAATAGCATGATAATCAAAAGGATCAATAAGGTAGTATAACAAATCTCTATTTTATCATGGCATTAAACTATCATGAAAGACTTTTGAACTACTTGCAATACGTACTCGAGGGTTCATGGCATCTCTATGTAACTCAAAGATAAACAAAAGATACGCTTGATTTAAATATATCAAAATGACTCAGGATAATTGCATCGATATATATATGAACTGTTTACAGTAAATACGAAGGTCAAGTTGAATCACTTGCCTTGAGATAGACTGGTCTGGTCTGACTGGTAGGAGCAACAACTGGAGCTTCACTCGACTTTTATGGCAAGTTTTCCCTCGTCTCGAGATCCTACATAAATAATAATAATCCTCATTATAATATATTCTTACCATCTTAACCTATTTACAACCCGAAATTAAACATGGATGGCACTTAGGCCTATACGCACTTAATTCATATCCACCATTATATTTTCAAATGTACACACGTAGCCACATAATCACATATCGTATATTAATACCAAATAACATCATATACACCATAATGCCACACTAGGCTTGGATGATCTCGACTCACCACTTAAGTCACTTGGTCGCTAACTAAACAAAGTCTTCAAATTTGGGCTTCCTAACTCAATGTGCCTTTCCTAAATTATCCAAAACCTATTGACCCTCACTTGTGCCTTTTTCTCTACTGACCTTATACTATCTTACAACTATGGTGGTTGACCTAATACTCACTTCTAAGTGTTCTAAAACTATGTGATAAGTGAAAGTGCTCACTGGTGTAAATTTCAGAATGGTAACTAAGGTTTCTTGAGTGCATTAGACACTCTTAAACTACAAGTTTTTCTTCAAAATTTTTACACAAGACTCTCCTGACCTAAGGGCATCTCACAAGCTTGATGTGGCTCAAAGGCCTGGCTTGGGCCTTCTTGGGCCTAAGCTAAAAGTCCAAGGTTCCCCTGTTTTTCTGGGCAGAAAATGCCCTGACTTGAATTAACTTGTGACACATTGGTTCTAGCTCATATCCT